>NC_088377.1:103612500-103797500 GCF_037993035.2 Macaca fascicularis | reverse complement strand
CCAGGAAGACCTGGGTTTCAGTCTCAACTTTGCCTTTCAGTAGGTGGTTGCCTGTGAGTTTGTGGCAAATTACTTGATTTCTTTGATGTCCGATTCATCTAGGGAAAAAAAGAATAATCTGATTTACCTCTGCAGGTGCTGGTAAGGATTAAATGAGAAGATATGTGCAGACCCAGCATGGTGCCGAGCACACTGTAATGGTAACTATGGAAGCCCCGTCACTCCCACCCCTGTCTTACTACACAATGATGGTGGTCTCCTCTCTACATGAGTCAGACCCATTTAAGGAGATGTGGAAGGAGAAATGCTCCAGGCTCCACCATGTTTCCCAAAAAGAACAAAATGAATGGGGACAAGCCATGAACTTGGTTTTATCACTCTCCTGCATGGTCTGGCTTTAGGGGAAGAAAGCAGACCAGGGAGGAAATCTGCAGGGTTGAGCTACTCTTCTCCCCCAGGGTTACTTCTCAGGCTTTTGCACAGGCAATTCTACCTGCACATAAAATTTCCATAACCCCAGGAAACAAAGCAAGTCCAGCAAATGCTTGGCTAACTGCTGGCAACCAAGGACTTCTGAGATTTTTGCTTATAAGGTTCACCCCAGTTCATGCTTTCAAATGCCCTTGTCACTCTGCAAAGCCAGCTTCCTTTAAGATTTGTAACTTGGCTTTGGTCAAATAACTTTGAAATTGAATGCTGTATCTCAAGATTGATGGCCCAATAGGCATCAAGACCACATTTGTTTCCTGCCCAGCACTTTTTCAGAGGAAGAGGGATGAATGCAGAAAGGTAGAGCACAATATCAAGGTCCACGAGGGGTGTTCTGCTCCCTTGCCCTACCCCCACATACATGCCAACACTACCTGCCTCTCAGCTTCTCTTGCAGGCAGCAGGCCTACTGATCTATCGTTTATCACTGTGAGGTGCTGCCTAGAAATCAGGCCCTATGGTTTATCGATGTTGCCACTACTTGGAGGGTCCCGGGAGCCAGGCACTAGTGGGTTTACTCTTGCAGTGGATGCTATGGGGTTCTACCCAGATTCTCCTTCAAGACCAAGGCATCATTCCCTTGGCTACCAGGAGCACTGTCTGCTGGTGGCTTGCAGTGGAATCTCTTGGCCTTTGGCCAAAGAGGGCTGCCTTGCTCAAGGCTATGATCCCTCCTTGGGGTATCTTGCATTCAATGACTGGCTACTGTGGGGGATACAAAGGCTGGACCCCCTTGCCTCAGTTGGGCCAGTTCTAGGGGCCATCCCAACCCCTGCATGGCTGGTTGAGGCCTCTGCTGTGACTGTAGCCCAGCTCAGCCTCTCCTGCAGCCCAATGCTGCTGCCCACATTCACTCACAGGTGTGGTTCCTATTGGACAACTCTCCAATAGGCCCCTGGACACAATCTCATCTCAGAGTCTGCTCTTGGAAAATCTGACATGCCACAATGCTCCCAAAGTCCCTTGGGAGGAGGATTTCCTAATGAACGGCCAGGGAGGAAAGACTTTCAGAATGTAAGAGAGAACAATGCATGACAACCACACCACTGATGTAAATTCAATCTCCAGTCTCCGTGACCAGCTTCCCCTCCTGCTCTCCTGGGTGGGTTGGGGGAAGAAGGTAGCTATAGATGTGGTTACAATAAGGTGTAGGCTAATGAGATGGTTGAGCCATATTTTTTTTTTCTAGAATGTCATCACAATCTGAAAATACCATTATCTGTTTAACCCTAAAGCTTTTAATCCATTCTTGGGCAAATTTCTGTGTTTTGGGGGAAATCTAAAAATGAGCCTGTGGAGAGGCATGAGGACCGGTTTATGAATAGGAGTGGTTAGTCAATCACCCGTTGTATGTGCTTTGAATTAAATAATATAATTCTCTTGCGTTATGTCCAAAATTCCAACAAAGATCTGACATTTGAGTTCTGAAAAAGTCATCTCTTATCCATATGCAAAAATGACAAGGTGATAGTTTAATACCTTATCAATGACTAGTTGTGGGCTAGCTTAGAGCAAGGGAATGCTTGGAGGGGAGTGGGGATGTGGGTGTGCGGGAGCAGGGGGTTTGTAGGATGAGGTGGAGGGAACAAAGACAAACGACACCTACTTTTAATTTCTTAGCTGAATAATGTGATGGTATGAGTTCAAACAATGTTTCCCAAAATGCAGTGCCCATATCCCTGGTGAAACCAAAGGGGATAGTAATTGCTACACAGAAAAATTATTGTTTCCATCATTGTCTATTTGTTACAGCCACCTTCTATTATGGCAAATGTTTTTGGTCTTCTATTTATAGGTCATGATAAAAAGTTTTCTTTTAAAATAAATTTATTTAAATATAAAATAACTGTTTAAGTTAAATATATAGTAGTACAAGTGGCCTTCAGATATTGTAAAAAAAATTCACAGTGGTGGTGTGTGAATGATGAAAGTGCAGATATAAAATCTATTGCCTCAAGAATTAGAGCAAAGAGATTGCTATCCAGCACATTGTGGAAACTTAGCAAATAGTACATAAAACGCCGAATAACACCATCTAGGATGCATGTCAAATTGTTAAAACTGCTAACATTTCTGTTGTTGTTTTTGATGTGTTCCTAATTAAGCTAGTTTTTCCCTCTGCTAAATATTGAGCAGAATTGTTTGAGGGTTTTGAGTGTCTAGCATGTTTGCATGGTTGATGAGATTTTGTTACTTATCACGTCCATGTCCATGTATTATTGCCCATTAATTACACACCCAACATGTATCAGGTATCATTAAAGCCCATTAATGAAACATAAAAAGCTAGAGAATTTAAAGGGAATTGGGGCAGCGGGGGGCAGGAAATCTTCTAGTCTGGAAGATTTCAGAGTAAATATAGGAGCACTTTAAGAACCTTGAGATGACTAGTGATTTCAAACTCTTTCAGTCACAGAACATTTTGTTCAAATTGTAATAGATCTTACTAGGAAACCCCCGAGTGCCATGGAGAAAATGACAAAGAACTGCTTGGTTGGAGAAGTCGGGCGAGGGCGGGGGCGGGGAGGTGCTGAGAACGGGAGAGTCCCTCAGGTGATGCACAAATGAAGTGTCCCTTCCTCTTTCTGCCAGTGCCCCCATCCCACCCAGTTCCAGCCCACCCCTGAGGCTCTTGGGGTGTGGCACACTGTTTGAAAACCTAACCTGAAACAGTTTTCCTTCTTATTTCCTCTGCAACTGTCATTTTGTGTCTGCAGTGTGGTCAATGGGCTTTTATTTTATGGTATGACAGTGACTGCATACTCTCTCTCAGAGCATGACAGATATGTCTTGCCCAAGGGCATATATATATGTATTTAGGGGAAAAACAAACAAATGACCTAGGCTGTAAGCTCTGCCAGGGCCTCGAGTTTCTGGTTTGTTCATCGTTGAGTAGCCCCAGCACCTAGCAAGTCTCCTGGTCCACACTAAATGAACAAGCGAAAGAATGAGTAGAAAAGTTAGTCAACGATCAATTTTGAAAAATGGAATTAATGGGTCAAAGGGTGTGCACATTTTCAAATCTTTTAGTGAATGAGTTTCTTATGAAGACCAGCTGGGGCAGTGGGAGAGGCCATAGTAATCTAAATGTGGTGAGCCCTGCAGGGGATAGTGCCTGGGGTGAGGCAGTGGCAATGACACAGAAAAGAAAATGCAAATTTGAGGTGCTCAGAGAAGAAAGTAACAATACTAGTGATGGGTGGGTTTGGGAACCTGCGAGACTTGAGCCAAAAGCACTTTTGGTTTGGATCACAAAGATGCTGTGTGAAGGATTGGAAATACCATGGTAATCCTTCACAAAGCCAGTCAGAAGCTTAGCTCATGGCAGAAGCCAAGTGTTGGCTTAAAAGACGTAACTCAGCAACCTGTGGAGCAGCTCTGGGTGCACCATGCCATGGAGGAGCAAGCAGGAATGGCTGCGTGTCCAACAGCTGCCCTGCTGAGTCCGCCGAATCTGAGCCTCAGTCACTGGGCTGGGACAAGTGTGCTCCTGTCATACACGTACAAAGTGTCCCCACCTCTCCTGGGGTCCCTCCCTTCTCCGCCTCTCTGAGCCATCCTGCAAGCATTGGGTGTCTTCCTCTTCCCTAAGCTTTTCCAGAAAGCCCAGCCCTTGGAGAGCCCCTCCAGCCCCTGAACACTCCTAGTCCTCAGGGCCTGTGGTGTTTATTTGATGCCTATCCCTGCCTGGGTGGCTCGCTGGATATGCACAGGGTGTCTCCCTAACTGTATGACAGGACAGGGAGAGCAGGGTCTGCCGCAATTTCATACTTTCCACACTTCTCATGGGATGCTCCCTCAGGCCATCTGGCTGACTGAATGACACTGATAAACCAAGCAACTTCTGGGAATGTTCCATTTCCAGTTCCCTCCTGATCCATATACTTTTTTGGGATTATCCAGCCCATGAATGCCCACAGACTGGATCACAAGCAGGTTTCCTGAGACTGAAGAGGGGCTTGATTTCTTAGAGCCTCGCAGTGGAAAAGTACCAGGAGGTGCAGCGTCTTCTCCTTGTAGAACATTCCCACCTATAGGTGTCACCTGCTATATATGCTGAAGCAACTTGCTCCATAGAGAAATATGTTTAAAAGCTCTGCTGGCATAATTCCAGGTGGATTCAGCTAAGCTACTCTGAAGGAACATGCACACACACACATGCAGTGAGATTATTCGTAGTGAAGGACTTAGTGACCCAGCTTTAAGGGCAGCTGTACACACCCATCTTGGATAAACAAAGAAACCTGTAAATGAAATGATGAGATGTGATCTGTGACATTATCCTCACCTAAGAACTATAATTTGAAATTGTACTTCCATGCACCATTCCCCTGACCCCATTCTGCTGAAAGATGGGGCCAAGAGTCAGAGAGGACGGAGGGGAGCATCTTCATGGGTAGAATCTCAAGGAAATGGGCCACTTAGCTGGAGACTTGGAAGGGACTTGCCTCCTCCAGCACCTGGCCCAGCTCCAAGAGCCCATTGCCAGAGCTAGGGGTGTGAAAATCTAGCTTACTTTCTGTCTCTCTTTCCTTTGCGTGTTCTGGTTCTTGTTTCTGGCCTCGAATAATGGGAGAGAAAGGCAGGAAAATGCTGTGTTTAGGAGCTCAGTTTTTGGAGATGGCAGTGAGGAGGGTGGGAGACAGGTTTAACTTCCTGTTACACCAGGCAGGGGGACCTTGAATAATTTGTTCAACATCTCTGAGCTTTGATTTCCTCATCTGAAAATGAGTTGATATTTACCTCACAAGATTCTTGTGAAAAATAAATGGAATAATAATTGTAAAGCTTTCAGCATAGTGTCAGGCACATAGGAAGGGTTCAATAGGTACATGTATTCAGCAACTACTTATTAAGCACCTACTATGTGCCAGGGATTGTTCTAGGCACTTGGATCACATCAGTGAATGATGGCTAGTGTTACGGGATCCAGCCAGCTTGGATCCTGGTGGGGTGGGCTGCGTGTGAGGTTGGAGAGAAGCATGGCTGAGCTTGTGATAGGGTAACCTCTATATACTATTTCTACTGAACCCCAGAGTGAGCAGTGGAAAGGGGAGAATGAGGGGGCCACATGATTGCCCACACCCTCAGAGAGACCTGGGTCCCTTCCCCATTGATAGCTGGAATGCAAAACTCCCACAGATGAGTCTAGTGCACGGGCCCCTGTCCTCTTACAGGGTAGGGGGTACCCAGTGATGTGGTCGAGAGCCTCCCTCACCCCTGCCCCGAGCTCAGGTTAGCCCAAGCTGCCTCTCCCTGGAACCTGCTGTGGGCCTTCTCTTCTTTTTCTTGGTTTCAGCAGCACTGACAGAAGAAGGGGTTTAGTTAGGCATGGAACTATACTCAGGCTTCACTTGAAAGCAGTTTCCAGATCTCTTCCTAAATTCATTCCTTCCCTCCATTTACCTTGTCTGGTTTACCACGATGCTGGCCACTGCTCCCAGGGGTCAAGATTGGAGCACCTAAGAGACTCAAGGACAGAGGTGACTCTGTGGAAGTTAGGGTGGCACATTCATTTCCACGAACTGTTCCTTGGGACAACAGCAACAAAAAGGCATGGAGGAAGTAATTACAGCTGGAGCCACAGATCTTGCACATGGCAGCAGGAGTTGTTTTGCCTGTTGGAGATTAAGAGGTATAGTTTCCATGTCAATTACAGGTGGGAAACCAGCCAGACTCAGTGCTGTTCTCTCATCCTTTCTGTATTTTAGGACATCTGTGCAGCCTTACCATTCCTATGGACAGAAACGCAGGAATGTCACCTCCGAACACAAGAGAGCTCGTATTAGCCAAACTCTGGGAAAAAAGCATATTTGGGGTTTCCTGGCAGCCCCTATGCCAGGGCTTGGTTTTCAAGGTTGCCTGCAGTCTGGCCTCCTGCAGGCCCTGCAGCAATGGATATTTAGAGCAATCCACATGCACAGTACTGATGGCTGGTGCCCAGAGGAGCCTGTGGGTCTCTTATGGGTAGGAAGAGAGTTTGCTTCTTGAACCAATTGATTAGGAAGCATGGGCCAAGGTCCCCAAACAAGGGGATTTTATTAAGCATATCTCAGCATTAGGCACAGCTCTGGGGCACTTTAGGTACAGGCCTTAGGCAATGACAGCAGGGAAAAAACTCTACTTTCAGCCAGGTTACCCCAGGCTAACTATGGGTATTTATGGTATAACTAAGGCTAACCAATGGGTATTTCAGAGTTCCTCAGCAGGGACTGCGTCCCAGGCCCTGGGACACCTTGCAAACCTGCCTGTTTCTATCGAAAGGGCCTGGGCCCACCCCACAGCAGAAGAGAGCCTGTGGTTCTCTTCTGCTCTTTCACCCTAGTTCGTTCTCCTAGGACACCATCACTAGGAAGAGGGGTGGCCAACCAAGACAGTCGGGTTGCCGGGGCCCCCACTCCCACTCTGGTTAATAACGATATCCCTTCCCCTCTGCTTCCCAGTACCAGAGATGTCTCCAAGAGCACCAGCAACCCCAGAGATCTGGATCTGAAGTGGATATGTTCAGAGGCGTCCTGGCCCACCCCACCCACCACCCCAGAGAAGATGCTGCTGCACTCAGAAGATGCCAGAGCTAGGCGCCACCCATACTGCAAGTCTGGAAGCTCCGCAAGGACCCAGCAAGGTAGCCTGCTCAGCAAAGGCTTTGTCTCCTGTGGCAGGTAGAGCAACATTAAGAACAGGAACGCTGGGCTGGACTACCCTTGAGATTTAATGACCAGAGCTGAGACCCCTAAGACCAGAATGACTATAGAGGGCTGTCGTCATCTTGCTTGACCCTCTAATGCCTCTCAGTTCGAGGAAGCCACTGAGGTGAAACTGAAGGCTGGTTTTCCTTGGAAGCCAGCGGCCCGTCCACCTGCTCCACTTCCCTGCCTCTTGCAGCCTCCGCTCAAACACTGTCGTGGCTTGGCAGCACTACCAGACAGAGTGAAAACAGATACCTCTGCCCACATTCCTATCTCCTCTTATTTACGCAGATTAAATGCTGTCTTTCCTTGTTTTACACTGCTAGGATTTTCATCACCCTGTTTTTTCTTTTTCTACATCAGCTACAAGAAGAAAAAAAAGGAGTTACTGAGCAACTAAGATGTCACAACTGTTTTCACAGTTTTATTAATGGGTTGTTACACTTATTTTACAGATAGAGAGTTACCATTATAACATTGCTCCATCGCCCATTCATCCATTCACACATCTGTCCATCTGTCCATCCACTCATTTGTCCACTCCCAAAATGGTCATCAATTGTCTACTGTGAGCCAAGCAAAGTGCTCCTTGCTTTGGACTCTGAGTCCAGTGCTCTTTCTACTTCACCATAGACACATGCCCCTTGAGTATGAGGGAGCTTGATTCATTCAACCAATATTTTTGTCCACCTCCAATGTATTGGCATGCTCTAAATGCATCCAACAAAACCAAAACGGAACAAAAGAAAAACCCATTCCTTCAAGGGGATTGCATTCGGATTGGGGGAGACAGACAAAATAAAAATAATAAAGTCAAATATATATGCTAGTGACACGTGCCATGGAGAAGAATAATGCTCAATAGGTAAAGGGGGCAATTAACAAATCTAATGTGAATAAATTATTTCCATGAAATCATTGACTCACCAACAAAGGGAACACAATTTGGTCCACAGTAAAATATTCCTTGGTATTAATAATTTCTTCTCCTAAAGTATTTCAGAGGCTGCCAAGTTGCTCTCCTGTTTCCTCTTCCTCGGGGCTGATTGCATCCCATGGTGTGCCAAGGTTTTGAGACACTCCTCATGAATGAAAATAGAACTGTCTGATTCCTCCATCCGTAGCAAGGGAGGCTGGACAGAAATAACTTCTGTGCATTTCTCCAGCTACATTTAGTTAAGTGATGCCTTTTCTTCGTTTTCTTTAAGATGTCCTATAAAACCCTATTGATTTAGCTCAGTTGTTTGAAATTTATGATGCTTTAGATAGGCTTTGGCCTGAGATTGCCTTGAGGAATGGTGCAGGTAAGCAAATTAAGAATAAAAATAAGATTGCAAAAAGTTGCACCACTTAAGGGAATAAGTTGCTTTTTTCATTATCTTGAATAATTTGTTCTTAAACGCATCAGAGGGACCAAATCATAGCTGACTGATCAGCTCATTATAAATAATTCTCAGCTACTCGTAAAAGCAGGGGCCTGTTGTGCACTTGCTACCTCTGTTTAGAGAATATTGTGCTTCAAGCCCATTGGATTTGAAAGTAATAAAAATGGCCTTTTTAAAACAAACATTCTAGAATGAGCACTTCATTAAACCGAGACCCACCTTTTACCCAAATTTAGCTAGACTTTAATGTGCCTCACACATCTCTAATCTGGGCTTTTCCTATAGCCTATTTCAAAAGACATATTTGTTCAGCCTTATCAGTAAGGTATTCAATCATGCTTCCCTTGTATCAGGCACCTCAAGGGCAGGAGATAACACAAATGTGCTTGGTTTTTAATAGCTGAAAATATGTCTACGTGAGGTTAACTGTATTTACCCAATGCCAGATACCGGAAAGGAGTGTGAAGAATTAAGGTAATTATTAATGTCTCCAAATAGCTGGATGATGGTGTCATATTTGCAATGTATAGATTATGCCATCATGTCGATTTGGGACACTTTGGGAGGTTGGGAATGGGATGGAGTTGGATGACAGTGAATAACATCAGACAGGGTGGCTATGTAATTCCAAAGTTGGAATTAGTGTCTCTATTTTAACAACAATTCCTTTATTTAACAGCAATTCTTTTCTGTTTATCATTTTAGGGAAAACTAGAAAATACAGAAACATATCAAGAAGAAAAAAATTTAAAAATCACCGAAAATCCCCCCAACCAGAGACAGTTATTAATGATTGTGGTATATTTGTTGTAAGCCTCTTTATTTCTGTGTTCATGCAAACAAATTTTTAAAGAATGGACACTGGTATTATATTGTTTATACAACTTTAAATGCTGCTTTTTCACTCATTACAGTTAGGACTTTTTTTCATGTTAATAAATACTTTTTCCTGAAAACATAAATATCTAATTGTTACATCATAATTTATTAACTTTCCCTTGCTGATGAACATTTAGGTTGCTTTCATTTTTTCTTGCTTATATAAAATAAACATTCTTGAACATAAATACATGTTAACAGCTCTGAAAATTATTCCATGCCCTTATTCTTTTTGTTGTTGTTGTTGAGACAGGGTCTCACTCTGTCTCCCAGGCTGGAGTACAATGGCATGATCTCTGTCTCCTGGGTTCAAGAGATTTTTGTGCCTCAGCCTCCCAAGTAGTGGGACCACAGGTGTGCGCCACCATGCCTGGCTAATTTTTGTATTTTTTGGTAGAGATGGGGTTTCACCGTGTTGGCCAGGCTGGTGCTGAACTCCTGGCCTCAAGAGATCCGCCTGTCTCAGCCTCCCAAAGTGCTGGGATTACAGGCGTGAGCCACTGTGCCCAGCCATGCCCTTATTCTTGATCACCTTCCCTACTTGGAGGGGTTATGGAGATATACAGTGTGCCTAAGATCCTGATAACAGACCAGATGGTTTATTTTTTGTGGCAACGATGTTTTGCGGCAAGGATATTTTGCATTGATCAGTTGAATTTAATAAATTAATTACTTAATTTATTCAACAGGAATTTACTAAAGTCATGCTATACGCTAGGCACTGTGGAGGGACTGCAAAAAGACTTCAAGGACTGCACCATCTTGTTGGAAAGATGCCTAGACAACATTTGAGAAACCTGATCGGTTTGATGACACATAACTGCTAACAGTTACATGGAACTTTCTATATGCTGTATATAGACATACAAATACGTGTATGTATATTTACTTCAACCTTCTCAACAGCTACTACTATTATTATGAATCCTGTTTTATAGTGAGAAAACCGAAACATGGAGACGTTAAGTAATTTGCCCAAGATCACATAGCTAATAAGTGGTGGAACCGTGATAAGAATCCAGGCATTTGGGCTCCAGAGTTCATACTCTTCACATACCACATCTAGCTTGAATATAACAATGTAGAGAAAAAGAATTATAGAAAGTATATGTCTAGGTAAGCATTTTCCAGAAGTGACTGGTTTTTTGCATTCGGTGTGTAAACTTTCAACAATAAAGCAGGTTGGACTTTTTATCAGTCAAAGCAGAATATTCTGATGTCACTTTTCCCAATGTTTAGGATGTTAATGAGAATTGCTAATCCAAGAGAAGAAAATAATCTAATCTGATTTGGGTAAGTCAATTACTGGAAAGTAGAAGAACCGCCCTTCCACCTCTCTTGTCCTGAGGAACTTCTGGGGGGAAGTACTGGAAAAATAATGCTTTACAATAAGCCCAATAGGGCTTTTGATTTGTAATAACTATTTTAATAAATATCAATTCAATTCCTATACTTTTTAAGAAGTTCATTGAATGAATTAAAGAACAAATGAATGAGCAATGCTTTAGGCTATAGGCTTTCAGAGGACATAATTCTATGAAACAGGCTCAGTGGTATGCTGGCACCAGCTCCTATTTGAGTCTCTTTTCAACTTTGTGTTCAGTGACTTTGCCTTGGTAGCTTGACATCAGCCATAGTGGGAATATTTAAACTGAATAACTCAGAAAATGATTCATGTTAGAGATCTTTTTTTTTATTTCCTGGAACTAGGTGTTAAACATTTACCAGCGCACCACTGCCTAGACTTGTTAGGAAATTCACAAGTGAGAAGAAATTCTGTGACTTCAGGAGATGAAAGAGGGAAGTGCAATGAGAATATCAACTTGAATCTTTTTATCCGTTGCTTTCTTTAATTGGGTCATTTCAGAGAGTGGGTAGATTTTGTTAAGACAGCTAAGATATTTAGGTAGGTAGAGGGGTGAGTGCAGTTGAAGAGTAAAGGCTGTTTGGGGCAGACAAAGGAATGATAGCACTCTCTCAAGTGCTCTGCCACCAGCAGTAAAAGTTGGGAGAAGGACCTAGCACCAGGACACCTATCTGTCCGGTGTAAGTGAGTGCTGAGTCAAAGGCCTGCAACTCAGGCCAGCGCTCAGGGGCACGGTCAGTTTCAGCCAGGCCCAACTCTCTTTCCCAGGTCCATGGCATGGATGGCACCCAGAATCCAGGAGGGGAGTGCTGGTGGATACACCTGGGAGGTCCTGGTGGAGGAACATTTGCGTGTAGAGATAAAGAAATAGACATGTTTGAGCTGGAAGAAAATCTTACACGTCTGATCCAATTCCCTCATTTCACAGATAAGGAAAAGGGGCCCCAAAGAGTGAAGAGGGGATATCCTGAGGTCATGAGGCTCGTTTACAGCAAGGATCTGGACTTGACAGCAGGGTGTGACCCTCAGCTCTCCCCATACTTGCTGCTTGACATTGAATAGGTTATTTAGGCTCTACGTGTTTTCTCATAAGCACATAGAGGTTAGGTAAAAATGGTGGTGTGAGAATGAACTAATGCATGTAAAGAGCTTGCATGTAGTAAGCTCTCAATAAATATTAATAATACTGGGCACAGTGGCTCATGCCTGCAATCCCAGCACTTTGGGAGGCCAAGGCGAGTGGATCCCTGAGGTCAGGAGTTTGAGAACTGACCAACATGGTGAAACGCCATCTCTCCAAAAAATACAAAAAATTAGCCAGGTGTGGTGGTGGGTGCCTGTAATTCCAGCTACTGGGGAGGCTGAGGCAAGAGAATCACTTGGACCTGGGAGGTGGAGGCTGCAGTGAGCCCAGATCGTGCCACTACACTCCAGCCTGGGTGACAGAACCAGACTTCACCTGAAAAAAAAAAAAATTAATAATACAGGGTCCTTGTGTTGGCACTGTTCTCTTTTATAGCCAGAGAGAGAGAGATTACAGAAAAGAAAAATATATTAATATATTAAAGGCATAATACTGTCAATTAATACTGATTAATTCAATATACTATTATATAAAAAACCAGGATACTATGAATTAATAATATATGGAAAACTACTATACACATTAGTAAAATATTAACATTTTCAAATCTCCAATCCAAGCATTTCCCCCAGATCCAGATTGCGCAGGTATGTTAGTGAATGATTCACCTCACAGAATTACTTATTACATTTTTCTTTAAACTTTAATGGATTTGTAGCTGAATGAGGGGTCAGGTAATCACCAGAGATCTTGGAAGGGCACACCCTCCCTCAGGCCTTTTCTTGGAGAATGTTTAAAGAAACCTCTTCCCTCCCATTAGGGAGGCCAACCATGAGTCCCTTTATGTTGACAGTGAAGGTATCTGGGGCTACACCTCTTTCATGTGCTCTGCCGCCAGCAGTAAAAGTCAGAAGACCCTGGCACAGGGCACACCTGATCTGTTCAGCGTGAGTGCTGAGTCAAAAGCCTGCAATTAAGGCCAGTGGCTGGGAGGAGGCCTGGCTCCTTGCTTTGCCTCACCCCACCCAAACACAGTGCGTGTTCATCATCTGCTAGCCAGTAAGGAAGATGTGTGGGGTACAGGTTACAGGGACTGAGCCCAGAGCCTGACTCTTTAGGCTCTACCACTTGCTCTCTTCATTTCTAAAGGCAAAGCACTTGACCTTTCTGAGCCCCCATTTCTCATCTATAAAATGGGGATGATGATAAAAGAAAGTGACTGCTTCATAGGATTGTTGAGAGAATCAACTCAAGTAATATGTGAAAAGTGGCTCATAATAAGTACTCTGTTTCGTGTTTCTAATTTATTTTATTTTATGGTTTTTTTAGTTTTTTTACTGTGGTAAAATATATGTAACATGAAATTTACTATTTTACTGTTTTTAAGAGTAAGTGGCATTGAATACATTCACACTGTCATGCAACCATCAACACCATCCACCTCCAGACTTCTCCATCATCCCAAACTGAAATTCTACTCATTAAACAATAACTTCTCATTCTCACTTCCCCTTAGCCTCTGGGAACCATTGTTCTTTGCCCATTTTTAAATGGAGGTTGTTGCTGAGTTTTGGGAGTTCTTTATTCTGGATACTAATCCTTTACCAAATAGATAATTTGAATTTTTTTTCCTATTCTGTGGGTTGCCTTGACTATGTCCTTTGATGCACAAAATATTTTAATTTTGATGAAGTCTAGTTTGCCTATTTTTTCTTGTATTGCCTGTGTTTTGGTGTTAATTCCAAGAAATCATTGCACAATACAATGTCATGAAGTTTTGCCCCTGTTTTCTTCTAAGAGTTTTATAGTTTTAGCTCTTATGTTTAGGTCTTTGAACCACTTTGAGTTAATTTTTGTTTATGGTGTAAGGTAATGGTACAACTTCATCGTTTTGCATGTGGATACCAAGTTTTCCCAGCACTATTTATTGAAAAAAAAGACTGTCTTTTCTCCATTGAGAGATCTTGGCATCCTTGTTGAAAATCATTTGACCCTATATATTAAGGTTTATTTCTGATTTCATTGGTCTATGTGTCTATCTTTATGCCAGGACCACTCTGTTTTGATTACTGTAGCTTTATAGCAAGTTTTGAAATCAGGAAGTGTGAGACCTTCAAATTTGTTCTTCATTTTTCTGGATTGTTTTGGCCATTCTGGGCCCCTTGAGATTCCATGTGAATTCTAGGATGGGTTTATCTATTTCTATAAAAAATGTGTTTGGGATTTTGATAGGAGTTGCACTTTGGGTATTATTGACATCTTAACAATATTAAGTCTTCCAGTCCACAAACACAAGATGTCTTTTCATATATTTGTGTCTTTAATTTTTTTTTAGCAGCATTTTGTGTTTTCAGTGCACAAGTTTTTTGCCTCCTTGGTTAAATTTATTCCTATTTAATTTATTTTTAACACTAAAATAATGCTAAATTTGTGTGTGGTTTTATACCAAAACTTTACAAATGTTAACTTTTCAATCCTTATAACACAACATTATACAGATGGGAGTAACTGAGGCAAAAATATAAAAATAAAAGTGTAGCAGAAAGGTAAATAAAATACTGTGATGAATAATATGATAGGAGAAATAAGTTTGTCAACATATACAAATATTTATGTATATATACAATCTATGTTGACAAAATAAAGCAAGGTAAACAGGTGTGTGTGTGTGTGTGTAATTATTTTTTATGCCCTTGTTTTGGGAGTGGTTAAAGGTGTGACACATACCAGGATAATGTGAATGGATTTATGCCTTTTCCTATAATGTAGATGAATAACTCCCACACTTTGACATTTTCCTACCCTATTATTATTTCCTTTTTGTAACCTTCCCACTCCTATTTCATGCCTCCTAAAAGTGCTACCAAGCATGTATTTAATTTTTAGTATAAAGTAAATTAAGATTGTCCATTATGACCTTTTAGAGAGTTTTGCAAAACCTTTGGAGGTACTTGGAAATGCCCAAGTGTATGGGAAATCAGAGTTTGGGAATTATTAGACTAAATACCTACCTGGTTGATATTCAAATTGATAAGACCTTCAGAGCAAGTCAGAGATGAACGTTTTGAGGGCATTTCTTTTGGTTCCCACCTTTGTGCCACGATGTTAGGCTGTAAAAGCCAGCTTGGGGTGTGGGGCCCTGAGTTTCACTATGTTTCTGAAGCAGGCAGGGTGACAGGCTAGAACTGTCTGTGTGGGGAGGTAACCATGGTTACCGAGGGCTGGCTTGGGTTGATGATAAGACTCAGCCTGAACAGACCCCTAGAGAGCCAAGCTCTGTCTCTAAGACACCAAATCCAGGGTCTCCCAATCATGGCCTTTCTGGGATTCTTGTCATTAATCAACTGAAAGGTGAGTCTCATTTGCCAGCCTGCCTCCTAAGTAACTTCGAAGCAGTAGTAGAATTCATTCATTCCTGCATTTATGCTTAAGTAAATACCCCAACATATATCTATTGAGCTTTTAGCCAGGCAAAATATGGCAATGATGCCTAAGTCCAGTCTCAAGGAATAAGTAGCAGTGTGTCAGGTAGACAAGGGAGGTTTATCAATCTGGGTCCAATCAGGAAAGCAAAACTACACCATAGTTTGAACAGGAGAAGTTTAATATGAAGAATTGTCGACTATATCAGGAATTGGAGTAAGAGGTTATTGGCTAGAAATAAGTAAAGAGAATTTAAAAAAATACAAGCATAGCAGACCCAAGGAGAAGCCACTGCCCCCACGGGACATGGCCGTAGCTCACTGATTGGCAGAGAAGATGTTATGTTGCTGTGCTGGTAGAACTTGCTGGAACCTGGAACTTGCCAGAAATCCCGCAGGGTACTGGGGAAAGCTGTTCATGAGAAGGTGTCTCACAGGAGGCACTCTGATACAAAACTGCCCCAAGCTGAGGGATGCTAGGGGAAGCTACTGGTCACAGGGATGCAGGAACTGGGCCCTGGCACTGGGAAGTGCTGCAGAAGCCTGCTGAGCAAGCTCATGGGAAGCAGGAAGCAAACCCTTTTTCCTCCTGCAGTGTCTCTCCAGCACCCTCTACTGATGAAGCTTAACATCATGAGCTGACAAAGAAAAAAAAAATCATCAAAGGGCCCAGATCTATTTTCACAGAGAATGCAAAAAGGGTAAATTTGGAGCAGAGAGGCAAGGCAACGCATTGATAACGACCATAAGAGGGCAGGGAATTCCAGGTGGAGAGAATAACATGTGCAAAGGCGGGAAGGCATGAGAGGATGTGTCAGATTCTAGGAGTGGCAGGTTTTTATTTTGATAGTCAGAACAAGGTCACCCACATCTATCTACCTCTGATCTCTTTAACCACAGTGTATGTTTATAGAAGGGTCATGAATGGTGGTTTTATACCCCTGTATATAAAACCTCAACACAATCAGGTTCAATAACTATTGATTGATTAATTGTTGCAACACTTTGGATTATTCTGTTTGACAAGTTTAAAATGAGCTATCAAGGCATGCTGCTTGCATTTTTAGAAGTGTAGGGTGCAGCTGTGGGAGCTGTTTCCTCTCTACTACATGCTGAATATTGTGTCCATTCAGAACTCCCTACCTAATAAAGGTTACTGAAAAACAAAAAATAGCAACAACAAAAAGCACAAAGGATGACATACCCAGGATGGTCAAGTGTTTGGAAATTTTATTTGCTACAGTTGCATCCTGTTTGTTCTCATGCCTCCTCACCACACCCTATTTTTCCTGTTTTGTGCCCATCCCAAAAATGTTATTTACCAGGGTTTGGTTCTCAGTCCCCTTCTCTTATCAGCATCTGCTGGCTAACTTCATCCACACCCATGTCTTTTTTTTTTCTTCTTCTTTTTCTTTTGAGATGGAGTCTTGCTCTGTCACCAGGCTGGAGTGCAGGGGTACAATCTTGGCTCACTGCAACCTCCGTGTCCCGGGTTCAAGCGATTCTCCTGTCTCAGCCTCCTGAGTAGCTGGGACTACAGGCATGTGCCACCATGCCCAGCTAATTGTGTATTTTTAGTAGAGATGGGGTTTTACCATGTTGACCAGGAGGGTCTCGATCTCCTGACCTCATGATCCGCCCACCTTGGCCTACCAAAGTGCTGGGATTACAGGCATGAGCCACTGTGCCCGGCCCACACCCATGTCTTTAATGGCACTCATAGGCCTGTGACTTACACACCCATGTCTCCTGCCCAGATCTCTCCTCTGAGCCCTGATACCACTCACTCAACATCACCTGTGTCCCACAGACACTGCAGACTTGACACATGCAAAGTGGCACTCCCCAGCTCCCTGTTCCACAACTGGTTTTCCTTGTCTGTTGTCTGTCTTAGTCAGGATGTCACCATCCACTCAAGCCAGAAAAATGGGGTTGAATTTCTCTCTCCTGCATGCCCACATTCAAGTTTTACTGATTCAATATTTTCAGCACATTTCCAATGCATCCACTTCTTTCCATTCCCCCCAGCTGCTACCTTAGCTGAGGCCAGGGGCGTCTCTCCCCCTGCTCTCAGGGTGACCTCCTCACGGACAACCCTGTCATCAACTTGTTCCTCTTGAGTTGCTTCTGTGCCCAGCAGTCAAGAAAATCTTTCTCAAGCTGAGATATTATTATGTAATTTCCCTGCTTAAAACTCTTTGGCATGACTTCCAAACGTCCTTCACAATCTGGTTCTGGCTTTCCTCTCCAGCATTGTCTTTTATTACGCTGCCAGCCTGTGCCCCCTGTCCCCCACCACCAAACCTCTCCAGCAGTGCCACTGGGATTTTGCACATACTGTTCCCAGTGCTCAGAGTAGCCTCTTACTCTCTCCTTCCCCATACACTGCTGCTATCTCCTTTGAGTGTCCATCCCAGATCCATTAACTCTTCCCTTCCATCCTATAAGCTCTTTGAAGGCAGGAACTATGACTTTCATCTTTGCATCCCAAGCATCCAGGATGCTGCCTAGAATGGTGGGAACTGAATTGAATTGAATTGAATTGACTTTTTCCTGGCCAGGAGAATAATGTGAGAAGGAGAGAGAGGACCATGTGGTTGCTGACTCTGAACAATGAGAGTAGTTATGAAAAAGAGGAAATTCTGTGTTCCTCACAAAAACATAGAAACCAAAATAGCAGATGGGTTTCCAAGGAGATAAAATCGAAGTCCATATAAAGGAGATTTTAGCAATCCCATCTGCCTAATAGTGGCAGTGTTGAAAATTAGTGAGTGTCCGCTACTGGAAATGTTCGTAAGTAGGCACTCCATGTCCACTCAGCAATTTCTGCTGTGGCAGGGTGCTTTGAGCAGATGGGCTCTGAAACCCTTCTGGATCTAGAGTTCCATGATTCTAGATACAACATAGAGAGAATTAATTTACAGTGACCTAGAATTTGCCCCCTAAGAACTTAATAATGGTGTCTCACCAAGACGTTTTCTGGTGAACAATGACTCGAAGAAATGCCTTTGAGAACCAGAGTATAGTTGGTAATCAGTTGGCAATCCTGGAGATGGATCTGTCATTCATGGATCTGAGAAAGCTTCAGGAGTTGGTGACAGGACTCAGGATGTACAGGTAGTATGCTGGGGATGTGACAGAGCAGAGGTGGGCAAAGCCTGATTCCAGGAGTTCCTGCAGGGAGGCGTCCCAGGTGTGGTCCTGTAGGCGGGCAGAGTTCCATATGATGGCAACCTGGTGGCAGATGAATGGAAGTCCAGGCAGGCTAGGGTAGTACGGGGCCTCCAGGTTAGAACAACTGGCAAAAACAAATCAGGACCCCACTCTCAGGCACCTGAGGCAGCAGCACCAGGACTATGGCAGAGATCCTGCTGCTGTGGCTGGGCAATACGAGGAGGCCATGTTTACAAGTGTCCTGCATAACGACCCGCCTCATCTGTAAGATCACGGTGGAACCACAGTTGGAAGCTTGGATACTGAAGTTCTGACAAGTTGGTCTGAGATCTTTCTTCTTCCCATCGCTCAGAGGGAATAGGGTTGGTTTCTCAACTGGGATACTCTGAGCTCCTTCTACTTGGAGCTAAGTAGCTGCTTCTCTGGAGAGGGCGCAGATGTGGAGGCATCAGAGTTCCATCTTCACAACTTTGAGGTTAACCTAATAGGTCATCGAGATGATGGAGCCTCAATTTGAGAAAGAGTTCCCTCCATGGGCAGATCTAAGACAGTCTGTTGACTCAGGTACCTGCTAATTTTTGAAGATGCATTTAAGATAAAGAAGTTAAGCTATTGAGAATAAGAAAATCTTAGCTCGGCTTTATTTTGTTTTTCTGATTTGTTAGAATCTTTTTTCTCAATCAACTTTACTGAGGTATAATTTAAAAAACTAAAACATACTGATAAGGCTTGGCTGTGTACCCACCCAAAATCTCATCTTGAATTATAATCCCCATAATCATCAAACCCCCACATGTCAAGAGAGAGACCAGGAGGAAGTAATTGAAACATGGGGGCAGTTTCCCTGACACTGTTCTTGTGATAGTGAGTGATTTCTCACGAGATCTGATGGCTTATGTGTTCGGTAGTTGCTCCTGCGTTCATTCTCCTTCCTGCTGCCATGTGAGGAAGGGGTCTTGCTTCCCCTTCACCTTCCTACACGATTGAAAGTTTCCTGAGGCCTCCCCAGTCCTGCGGAACTGTAAGTCAATTAAACCTCTTTCCTTTATAAATTACCCAGTGTCAGACAGTTCTTTATAGCAGTATGAAAACAGACTAATACACATACAGACACATACACCTGAGTAACCATCACTATCGCAATCAGGATATCAAATATTTCTATCGACCTAAAAAGTTCCTTTGTGATTTGTGTAGTCAGTCCCCACTCTTGCCCCAGGTAACCACAGATCTGCTTCCCGTCATATAGATGAGTATTGCCTGTGTTCAAATTTCAAATACATGGAATTGCACCATGTATGCTCCTATGTCTAAATTCTTTTCACTTAGCATAATATTTTTGAAATTCATTCATGTTGCATTTATCAGTAGCTTTTAGCATTGTATTGCACTGCAGTATTTCGTTGTATATATCATCATTTGTTTGTCCATTGACCAGTTGAACATTTGGGCTATTTCCAGTTTGTGGCTATCTTGAATAAAGGTGCTAAGTTCAAGTCTTCTTTGCAGACGTATGTTTTCATTCCTCCTGAGTAAATACCTGCAAGTGGAATTTCTGGATCACACTGTAAGTGTATGTATAATTTTATAAGAAATTGCCAAGCTGTTTTCCACAGTGGTTGTATATCTCACCAGCAGCATATGGGAGTTCCACTTCCTTCATATCCTTGCCAACATCTGGTGTGGTCAGTCTTTTAAATTGTAGCCATTTTAGTGGCTGTGTTGAGTATATAAAAAATCATTGTTAGGTTTAGTTGTTCTCCTCATAGCAAGATCTTGAAGCCTTAAAAATTTTTTTTTAAATTTTAACTGTAATAAAAAACACATAGCATAAAATTGATCATCTCAGCCGCTTTTGAGTGTAGTTCAGCAGTGTTAAGTATATTCACATTATTGTACCACAGCTCTCCAGAATGTTTTCGTTTTGTGAAATAGAAGTTCTATACCCATTGAGAACAACAACG
Organism: Macaca fascicularis; assembly: GCF_037993035.2. Lineage (NCBI taxonomy): Eukaryota > Metazoa > Chordata > Mammalia > Primates > Cercopithecidae > Macaca > Macaca fascicularis. The sequence continues at coordinate 103,777,048 of NC_088377.1, read as the reverse complement.
CTTCATTTCACCTTTGCCAGGAGCCTTTTAAAATTACGCCTTTTATTTTGAGATACTTATAAATGTATATGCAGTTGTAAGAAATAATACAGAGATATCCTGTATACTTTTTACCCACTTTCCCCCAGTGGTAACATCTCACAAACCTAAAGTACAATATCACAACTTATTGGAGCCTTTTAAAAATACACACCTCTCAAAGTTGAGTAAGAAGTCACAGAAAACAGGCACCATTAGATCATGTCCTGTGCTCCACTGTCAATGAGACAGGCAGAATCCGAAGCATCAGAGGCTGTCCTAACCATAATGCCAATGAATACTCTGAGAATCACATTTCAGGGACCGCAAGAACCACTGATCCATTAATATTGGCAACACCAACGCTTAGTGCTTCCAACCTGAAAATGCTGCATCTGGAATTTCAAATTAGGCATCCCTGATGAGAAAGCGAGATGCAGAGTGAAGGGCAAGGAGATGGTCAAAAGCAAGAGGTATTCATTTAGACCTCTGGCAGTGGGACTGGCACTCGGCATGTCTTCTTTTCTCACCTAGACATTTCTATCTTTCTGACTTTAGGAGTAATCATGGGTGGTGGTTCCGTTCAGGGAGAATAAAATAACTGTGGACCCCCAATCTCATTTGAGCTAATAGCTTCAAAATACTTGGCAGATGCCCAAATAAGTAATGAAATGGACTAGTTTTAGTTTTAGCTTTTTGTGCTTCCACTGCCCATCTCTAGTGGCGGGAAGGCTGAGCAGTGGAATGACTAGGGTGCAGGGAGTCGGGGTAGGAAGAGAAAGACCCAGGTGATCTTCAGACTGGATAACCAGCCCCTGCGGGCTCTGGAGCTGATGGTAATGATAGGAAGCAAATCCTGAAGGTAAAGGTTATAAGACAGTCCTAAGGGTAGGGAAAGGTGAGGAATGAAATCAACTGCAACGACAAGTGTAATTTTTAAGATAACCAACGAGAAAGAACAAGATGAAAATTAGCTTGATGAAAAATGGATGTAGTGAATCTCTCCCCATCTCCTTTAGCATCTTCCAGAAGATGATCATTTTAGGGCAGTCCCCACACGATGGTGACAGGACAATCACTCTTTTGGAGTTCATTTTTGATATTATGGCAAAGTCAAGGGCACCTGCTGTAAGTTCCTTCGCATCCTCTTCTCCGTCTCCAGCTCTTTGCCTGTTCTGAGCTCCTCTCTAAAGAATCTCTCCACTTCCATTTGTGAGTTCATCCCCCTGTGCCCTTGGTCCCTCCTGCTGCCCTAAAATCTTGCTCTATCAGGAACACATGCTCCCCTTGGATCTTCCAGCTCTCCTTTCCAGGACCTGCAAGCATGCTCCGATCACCCTTTCCTTCAAAATGCATCCCTTAGGCCTGCTCCCCAGTCACCTTACTGACCTCAACCCCTCCTTCCTTTCATGAGTAAATGTTTTAAAAGAATGCTGTCACCACCTACCTGTCTCCTTGACCTTGGGCCAACTGCTGGTCACCCTTTCCCAACACTGTTGCCTGACAGCTGTCAGCGCCCTTCTAATCTCTGCATCCCCGGCCTTTTCTCCTGGATCATCGTCTCTATTGCGCTGGATACTATGCACTTGTCTCTCTCCTGTGTCACTGTGTACTTCCTGGGATTTTATGCTGTCACCCTTTTCCCTTTCTCCTTTTCTAGGACATCTTTGCCACTTCCTCTGCCCCGCAGATTTAGGCCTCTGCAGAAGTTCACTTCTGGGTGTTTTTTCTGTTTTGCATAGTCTTTCTTCCAACAGTCTCATCTGCTTCCTCTGTTTCAACTACAGCCTCTAAGAAGATGTCTTTGAGCTTCATTGGTTGGACCTTTCTAAGGTGCCTAACTTGTGGGGTCATGTCAGGTTGAGATTGTGCTTTTGATTGACCTTTGTACCCTCTAGCATAATGTCTGTCCTAAATATAGTGGAAGCTCACATGATATTTGCTGAATAGCATTTGTATCCCCAACCTATTGGATGGTGGGATGTTGGAATCCCTCATTTTTTTTTTTTTGTCTTTTTTTTTTGGTGGAGATAGTTATACAGAAGTTAAAAGGAAATTATTTAGGCAGATAGCAAGGGTAAGGAAGTCCTCAGTAAAGTTTTCCTTTTAATGAATAGCAGCCCCCAAATCATTTCTTTTCTAACAAAGAGCAGCCTGTAACCTCAAGCTGCAGACATAGATAAGCAAGCTGGAAGCTTGCACCGGTAAATGCTGGCAGCTGTGCCAATAGGAAAAGGCTACCTGGGGGCCAGGAATGTTCAACATGGCAGCTCTAGCTTCCCTTTTCTTTGTCAACCAAGTGTGCAGTAAGGAGCAGGCAACATGGCACCAGCCAGGTAGAGACCCCATCTGTATAATAAAAGATTAGGGTGGGATGGCTGGCCTCTTCGTGCACTATGCAAACATCACACCTGGTCTGAGCAATGTCTTGAGCCCTGTGTCAATCAGACACTGCCTCCTCAAGCTCATCTATAAAACCCCGTGCATTTTACCACAAAACTGGAAGACCCACTCAAGTGCCCCCTCTCTGCAGGAGAGAGAGCTTTTCTCTTTTCTCTTTCTTTCACCTATTAAACCTCCACTCTTAAACTCATTTCTTGTGTGTCTGCATCCTCAATTCCCTTGGTGTGAGACAATGAACCTTGGGTATTTAACCTAGACAATGGCACTGCTTCAATAGAATCTTGCTATATTGCTCAGGTTGGTCTTGAACTCCTGACCTCAAGTGATCCTCCTGCCTAGGCCTCCAAAAGTGTTGAGATTATAGGTGTGAACTACTGTGCCTAGTCGGGATCCCTTGTTTTGCTGGCCTCTTGACATTGTGGTGAAGGGAAGCCAAGTAAATCTATAACCCCTCCCCTCCAAGATGCTGACCCAAGAAACAGCCCTGGTTCAGGACAGTCGGTAGTCTGCCGTGCGCCAGTTCTCATAAATGACAGACAAGCCTTCAGAATAGAAATCCTGGGAGTAACTGAGTCATGATTGGCATGCCCTGCACTGTTCCAAACTGACAAGTGGCCATGGCAGCATACGTCTCTTCCAAGTGGCATCTAATTTCTCGAAGGTGACTTTACGTTGCTTTACAGAGGCTGGCACACTGATTCAGGAGAGCCCACAGGGAGTCGCACCTGAGCCTAGTGCCTGACTGCAGCAGACAGCTGCCTGGTTAAGGCAAATTGTACAGTTAAATTGTGTTCTGCTTGGGAATTGGAAACTACTGCAGAAGGACAAATGCAAATGCAATTCCAGTGCAGGGCAGGGGCTTGTTACAGCCGTGCCACAAAACCTGAAATCTCCCTGGTTTCTGTTCAACTATTGCTTTGGGGAAACTCATGGGCCATTTTCCGAGGGGCTTTAGGGGAGAGAGGTCAGAAGTAGCTTCAGTGCAATATGAATAACATGGGCTTTGGCGTGTGACCATGTCCGTGTTTTTAAAAGCACAAGCATCAAGCTGCATGGTTTTAAATGTTAGCTCTACCACTTACAGGCTGGATAACCTTGGGCAAGTTACTTTAAATCTCTGAGCCTCAGTTTCCTCATCTGTAAGCATTAAATAATAATACTTACCTTGTTAGGAGTTCAAAATACATACATATAAAAACATTAGCCCAGTGCTTGACATATAATAATATTTCAATCAATGCTAGCAATTTCACCATTATTATTACTGAATAATTGTGAGACCTTGAGCAAGTCACTTAACCTCATGGTGTTCTTTTCTCCATTTCTTGGGGGTGGTTTGTGAGCATAAAAAAAAAAAAAAAGATCTATGAAGCATTTGGCACATGATGGGGCCTTCATAGGTGCTAGCTATTACTGTTACTATTATAAATAGCTGGATATAAACAAACTTGCTTCATGTACCTTAGGACAGCGGGTACCTGCTGGTTAGGGCTCCCTGGAGAGCCAAGTATGCCCAAAAGAGCAAGAAAAGATAAAGTCAGCATAAAGTTTAAGAGAAAAGGTCAAGTCAGATGGACCTGATTTTCCAGTAAATGACCTGACCTCCCTCCATTGCGGCTTCCTTCTCTGTGAAATGGGGATCGCAATGACAATAGCCCTTCTGCAGAGTTGTGGTGAGGACCACCGTGCTTGTCAAGCACCCAGACAGGGACTCTGACACACTGTCAGTGCCCATAAAATATAGCTGTTGGTATTGAGAATGGTGGGCAGGGCACAGGGTTAGTGCAGGATTCTTGGGAGAGGGCTGAAGAGTGGGGAGGAGGGAAGGGGTGGGAAGAACAGGAGGGGGAGAGAGTTTTGCTCAACACCACCTAATGGAGATCCTAACTTGGAGGAGACAACCCTGGGTTTTGGCTGAGACTGACTTTACCCTTCATGTGTCCCCTGAATGCATCTCTCACGGTGCTAAGCATAACGTCTTTTACAGAAGAGGTCATTAACAGATATTGATGGAATTAGAGGTTACCTCAGACAGAGTATATGTGCTTGATCACTTCTTCAAGGTTCTGGAACTCAAGACCATGGTGTTCCAAAAAATGTTCATGTCTGGGATGGGGGTATGGGGTGGGGGGAGTCTCTGCAATGCCAGCCATTCTTTCCCACCCATTACTGTGAACCGGAAGGATCTGATACATCTCCATGGGTAATGGTTTGATTCTTGACCAAAGAGGGTGGCACAAACCCAGAAGTGAGTCTTGTGAGAGCAACAGTCGAGCTCATTCAAAGTTCATTTGCAGCATATGCGGGGTGTCCCCATGACCTGGCAAGTCACAATTTAAAAGGAGACAGCAACACAGAAAGAAAGGAGTGAGTCTTAATCAGTGTGGTGCTGGGTGAGCCTGCACACTCGCAGGCCCGCTGCAAGAAGAGCTCTGTGAGTCTGGGATAGAGCTGAGTTCTACATCATCTGCTCATTGGCCAAATTGCAATGGGAAGGAAGGGCTGTTTATTTTCCTCCCAGAACAGAAATTCTCAGAAAATCGATTCTCCCTCATTGACAATGCATACTAAGTGATTGAAAGGCCATTAAATCCATTAATGGGGTGCTCTTTAAATAAAATAAGTCCCTAAAAGGGATCTTAGACTTGGCAAAGCCAGTAGAGCTGACAGTGTGCTGGGCCTGCCCAGGGACCGTAAATATACCAGAACAAATATAGGAGAGCAGGAGGGGGGCATGCAGACAGAGGATAAGGGAGGCAGCGACGATGAATAGCGTGGTGCATAAAGGACAAATGTTGCCAGACAAGCTTAATGGCTTTTATTTTATTTTTGACAGGATTTACAAAATGAGTAGATGAAGGGAAGTTTGCATCTTGATTTCAGTTAAACATTTGGCATTGCATCCCACCAAATTTCATGCACAAAATTAATTCAAATTGTTTTGGATGGAAGTATGGTCACATGGGTGAAACTTGGCTGGCACTCTCTCCCAGAGCAGCAGGGGGAAGAAGGCGGCCCCTGCTGCGGTCAGCATGGTGGCAGAGCCTTGTTCTAATTCTCATCACAAACTGGGCTCCTCATTCTCTGGCTCTCCCTCTAATAATAATAATGATAATAATAATAATAACTTACATTAATTGATCACATAGAAGTTCACGACATTTTATCTTATTAAGATAATCTTTCTCCTTTGTTCTTTTAGCTCCAGACATTTCTCTTTACTCTGTCTTCCTTTTTAAGCAGCTGTGTCGATCGCCTCCGGGGACAAATGGGATAGAATGCAGAGGATGTGGGGTCATGGGCAAATGTTTGGGAGAAACCAGAAGAAGTTTCGCTCCTCAGATGAGAAAGAATTTTCGTGAGAGGCGACGTGAGCGGACAGGATGGAGGGCAAGGGTGGGGCCGTGCACCTCTTTCCTAGGCAGAGGGACTGCCTGCACGTCCCACAGCCCAGACAGGGAGTGGCCTGGGGAATCCCCACAGAGACTCCTGCCACCTGCATGGCTCAGAGCCAGAGCAGCCAGGTCCAGACGGACCATTTGGGCAAGAATGTAGACCCTCGGGCAGCAATATTGCAGACTGAGTGGGGTGAGCTGGCTGCCTGCTGTGCCGTCTTTTCACAGAAAGTGAGTTATGAGAATTTTTTTCTGGCACTCCTAAGATTGTGGAGGCATTATTAGCTCAGTGAGTCTGCACTGAAATGCTGTAACGAACAGTTTGGAAAATGGAGGCAAAGGCAGGTAAAGTAGTAGAGCCAGACAGGAACTAACGCAGGAATGCAGAAGCCCCTCTGCTGAGATTCTGCCCTTCCGCAAAGGCAGTGAGAGCTTCCTGGTTCTATCCAGGTTGCTCTTTCATTGAAAGGGAAGGACCTCTTGGTAACTATGGTGAATGCAAATACATTTTTGGAAATAAATAGCCCCTCTGAAGAAGGCACTGATATTCCTGAAGCTCTGTTCCTTTTTCTGGTGCTGCCCCATAAAAAACTGATTTCATTCCTTCATTCATTCAAAAATTCTTTTGTTTATTCAGTGACCTGTATTGAGAACCCATTATACGTCAGGCGCTGGGCAGACAAGCCTAAGTCAGGCACAGCCTCAGCTCTCAGAGAGCTTGGGTCCTGGTGAGGATGTACACACACACGTACAGGCAGTTTTTTTCAGGGTTATTTTTACCTTTTTAAATGTCCTGAACATATTCCCCTCTTTAATCCATCTCAAGTAGCATTTAACTTAATTTTTTTTTTTTTTTTTTTTTGAGACAGAGTCTCACCCTGTTGCCTAGGCTGGAGTGCAGTGGCACAATCTGGGCTCACTGCAAGCTCCGCCTCCTGGGTTCCTGCCATTCTCCTACCTCAGCCTCAGGAGTAGCTGGGACTACAGGTGCCTGCCACCATGCCCGGCTAATTTTTTGTATTTTTAGTAGAGACAGGGTTTCACTGTGGTAGCCAGGATGGTCTCGATCTGACTTCGTGACGTGCCCGCATTGGCTTCCCAAAGTGTTGGTGAGAGGTGACAGCGTGCTGGCAGCCCTCGCTGGCTCTCGGCACCTCCTTGCACTCCGCGCCCACTCTGGCTGCGCTTGAGGAGCCCTTCAGTCTGCCACTGCACCGTGGGAGCCCCTCTCTGGGCTGGCCTAGGCTGGAGCCAGCTCCCTCTGCTTGTGGAGAAGTGTGGAGGGACAGGCGCGGGCAGGAACTGAGGCTGCACAAGGCGCTTGCAGGCCAGTGCGAGCTCAGGGTGGGCGCGGGCTCCGCAGACACCGCACTGTGAGCGGTGGGCTGGGGCCAGCCCGGCCAGTGAGGGGCTTAGCACCCAGACTGGCAGCTGGGGAGGGTGCGCGGGGTCCCCCAGCAGTGCCGGCCTGCCCATGCCACGCTGGAATTCTCGCTGGGCCTCAACCGCCTCCCCACGGGGCAGGGCTCGGGACCTGCAGCCCGCCGCGCCGGAGGACCCCCTGACCCCTGCCCCCGTGGGCTCCAATGCAGCTGGAGCCTCCCTGACAGATGCCGCCCCCTGCTCCACACACCCGGTCCCATTGACCACCCAAGGGCTGAGGAGTACAGGTGCGTGGCTGCAGGACTGGAGGGCACCTCCACAGGTGGCCCCTGCCAGGGATACACAAGGGGAAGCCAGCTGGGCTCCTGAATCGGTGGGGACCTGGAGGACTTTTATGTCTAGCTAAAAGATTGTGAATGTACCAATCAGCACTCTGTGTCTAGCTCAAGGTTTGTAAACGCACCAATCAGTGCCCTGTGTCTAGCTAACCTAGTGGGGACTAGGATAACTTTTGTGTCTAGCTAAAGAATTGTAAATGCACCAATCAGCCCTCTCTCAAAATGGACCAGTCAACAGGATGTGGGTGGGGTCAGATAAGGGAATAAAAGCAGGCTGCTGGAGCCAGCAGTGGCAACCTGTTTGGGTTCCTTTCCACGTTGTGGAAGCTTTGTTCTTTCACTCTTTGCAATAAATCTTGCTGCTGCTCACTCTTTGGGTCTGCACTATCTTTACGAGTTATAATACTGCAAAATTCTGCAGCTTCACTCCTGAAGCTAGCGAGACCACGAACCCACTGGGAGGAATGAACAACTCCAGACGTGCTGCCTTTAAGAGCTGTAACACTCACTGCGAAGGTCTGCAGCTTCACTCTTGAAGCCAGCGAGACCACCAGAATGAAGAAACCCACCAGAATGAAGAAACTCTGAAGACGTCCGAACATCAGAAGGAACAAACTCTGGACACACCATCTGTAAGAACTGTAACACTCACCACAAGGGTCTGCGGCTTCATTCTTGAAGTCAGTGAGACAACCCAGCAATTCCAGACACACTGGGATTACAGGCGTGAGCCACTGCGCCAAGCCTAACTTAATTTTTAAAATGTGTCAGATTCAAAGTTTAACTTTTTTTTTTTTTTTAAAAAAAACAGCAAACTCAACATATATTTGGTCAATTGAGTTTTGACAGAGGTGTCAAGGCAAACCAATTGGAAAAGGGCAGTTTTATTCAATAAATGGTGCAGAAACAACTGGATATGTATTTTTAAAAAAAGAATCTTGACTCTTACCCCACACCATCACCTAAGCACGAAAGTTGGAATTATAAAACTTACAAAAGATAGGAGAAAATCTCCATGATCTTGTCTTATGTGAAGTGTTCTTAGGACACAAAAAGCACTAATCATTTTTGTAAAAAGACAAATTTAAACAGATAAAAATGTTGATTACTTGAAAAACTATAAGAAAATGAATAGGCAAATAAGATATTCAGAAAACATGTATATGACAAAAAACATGTATCCGGAATATATGAAGAACTCTTACAGTTCAATAATAAGAAAAGTAACTCAGTTTTTAAAATATACAAAAATATGAACAGTAACTGATATGGTTTGGATTTATGTCCCTGCCCAAATCTCATGTCGAATTATAATCGCCATGTTGGAGGAGGGCCTGGTGGGAGGTGATTGGATCATGGAGGCAGATTTCGCCTTTGATGTTCTTGTGATGGTGAGTGAGTTCTCGCGAGATCTGATTATTTAAAAGTGTGTAGCACTCCCCCTTCTCTCTTTCTTTCTCCTCTGAAGTAGTAAAATGTGTCTACTTCCCCTTTGGCTTCTGCCATTGTGGTAAGTTTCTTGAGAACTCCCCAGCCATGCTTCCTGTACAGCCTGTGGAACTGTGAGTCACTTAAACCTCTTTTCTTGGCCAGGCACGGTGGCTCACGCCTGTAATTCCAGCATTTTGGGTGGCCAAGGCAGGCAGATCACCAGGTCAAGAGATCAAGACCATCCTGGCTAACATGGTGAAACTGCGTCTCTACTAAAAATGCAAAAACAAAATTAGTGGGGCATGGTGGTGGGAACCTGTAGTTCCAGCTACTTGGGAGGCTGAGATGAGAACCCAGGAGGCGGAGCTTGCAGTGAGCTGAGATTGCCCCACTGCACCAGCCTGGATGACAGAGTGAAACTCTGTCTCAAAACAAAACCTCTTTTCTTTATAAATTACCCAGTCTCAGGTAGTTCTTTATAGCAATGCAAGAATGGACTAATGCAGTAACTTCACAAAAGAAAATATATAAATGGCCAAAAAGCACATGAAAAGATGTTTAACATTACTAGTCATCAAGGAAATAGAAATTGAAACCACAACAAGGTATCACTACATACCCTGAGAATGGCTAAAATTTAAAAAGACTCACAATACAAAGTGTTGGTGAGGATGTGGAACAATGAGAATGCTCATACATTGTTGGTGGAGATACAAAAACGGTTCAACTGCTTTGGAAAACAGTTTAGTAATTTCTTATAAAGTTGAATATACTGTTACTATATTACTCAACAATTCCACTACAGTTCTTGTTAGTTAACCTAAAGAAACCAAAACATATGTCCACACAAAAATTTATGCATGAATTTATTGATAATCATTACAAACTGGATGTTTCCAGTTTGCCCAAATGTGTATCAAGCATTGAGAGAGAAGCGAATTGTAGGATATCCACACAATGGATGTCCTTTTCCTACTCAGCAGTGAAAAGAAAAGGACTGCTGATGCCTGAAGCAACACAGATAAATCTCAAATACATGATGCGGAGTGAAAGAAGCCAGATACCAAAGACCACATAATATTAAGTATGAGTTCATTTATATTAACTCATAGAAAAGGTAAAACTAATCTACAGTAGCAGAAAGCAGAGCAGTGGTCTCTTGGGTTTAGGGATGGGGGAGACTGACTACAAAAGTACACAGGAAAGCTTTTTGGTGATAGTAATAGTCTATTTCTTGATTGGGATGATGGTTACATGATGAGTGTACACAGCTGTCAAGACTCATGGAACTATCTACTTAAAGTGGAGGCATTTGTGTAGAGCTAGACCTCAAAAAACGGGTTTAAAAATAACAAACAAGTGAAAAGTAATAAACATTTGAATAAATAATCACATTTTATTTTTATCAAGGGTTCAAAATATACACACTAATTCCTTAACCAAATTTTCTCATAAAATAGGAAAGTGTTACTTGTAAGAAAAGCTCCACATCTTGGCCATGTTCTCACTGCAATGTAAGGCTCTCAAAACAATGATATATTCACCGTCAAAATCAGAAACAGCAGGGGAGGAAGAGCTCCCTTAAAATCCTTGAGGGAATCATTCAATTCCTACTTACTGCCTTTTTTTTGTTTTCTTCCCAAATGACCAGGAGAGGTAGGACACTGGCCATATATCTACATAGTACCATGAAACTCACAATTACTCAATCTGCTGTCTCCCCTCTCCTTCCAGATTTCCACAGTGGCATAGAGTGTGGGACTGACTGGCTTCCCATTAGAGCCAGGAGAAGGGAAAAGTACTGGCTTAAGAAAAGTACTGTCTGATGAAGAGTCAGCGTATTTTATTAACTGATGAAATGGCAAAAAGTTTATAAGTAAACATACTGTGTTTTGTTTTGAACATTACATTTCATTGACAAATAGTGTGCATTTTATAACATGCTGCTGACACCTGTTATAAACAAGGCTCTAGAATGGCATCTGGGTGCATTCCCCCTTCCATAAAACAAGATTAAAGTGGCTTTGTGCTGTTGGAGGGATGCCTATGGTGTTCCATGGAACACGCCTAGAAAACAGAAGCTCTGTGGACACCAAGTGCTTCCTGGGAGGAGTCCTGAAGGTACTGAAGGAAGAAGGAATTAACCGCAAAACTGAACCCTGTCCCGCTTTGGGAATTTGTTAAGTTGTCAAGGGTTGATATTTTGTTCTGGTTTTCAAAGCAAAAGGCCTCTTGCATGACCCATGTTTTAGAGAAGGCAGAGGCAAATACCAAATTATGTGTCATTGTGTTATCTTAGATCATGAAACAATAGATTTGATTCCTTTGTAAGTTCCACAAACAAAGAATCCTCCTTCACCTGGGCTCCTGTCTGGACCCTGAGGGGTTCTCATTGGCAATTTGCATGTAGTTCTGGGTGAGGTCCCCTATGGATCAATATCTGCTTTCACCCCTGCCATGTTGGGAGGTAGGAAATAGGCCCAGATGGTGCACAGACAGTGGAAATGAAAACACTGCCCTGTCTAACTCTTATTAATGTCGGGGGAGGGGTTGTGTGTGGTGGGGGACAGGGACCTGTGCAGTTGAAGATCTGTTCCTGACCAAGTATCCCTGTGACAACAGAGGCGCTATTTTTCTTTGATGGAACAAGGAGTAAGAGAAGCCCCAGAGATATTCAAGGTCACCCTCTATGTCCACTGCATAGGCAAGCAGGGCTTCTCCCTGGGATTGTTTTTCTTTGTAGTATCTTCAAAATATAGACAGTTTTCAAAGATCTATTCTTGGTCCTTATCTCTTCTCTTGACACCTGGCAGTCTCATTTTCCTGCATCCAGTGTCTGCTCTGCCCTGATACTGAGTCTGTGAAGGTGACTGTAACCCAGGCAGGGCCCTCTGTGTGCTCACAGTCAATACCGGAGGCCACACATGGCCCCTGACGCAGTAGCGAGTGTACTACAGATGTGAGCTCAGGGTACCCACCACAGAGATGGCACGATGGAGGGCAAGATGCGGAGGTCAGGGGAATGCTTGTGCAGATGTAATGATCTGAAGTTGGGGAGGGAAAGAGCATTCCAGCAGAGGGACCATTATGAGGAAAGGCATCATATTGCTTGGGTAATTACAAGTATATTGGCTTGAATTATAATATTACTAACAACTCCCATAGAATTTACTATATTTACTATGTACTATGTGCATGGTCCCGTCCAAGCTTTTTTTTTTTTTTTTTTTTTTTTTTTTGAGACGCAGTCTCGCTCTGTCACCAGGCTGGAGTGCAGTGGCGCAGTCTCGGCTCACTGCAAGCTCTGCCTCCTGGGTTCAAGTGATTCTTTTTTTTTTTTTTGAGACGGAGTCTCACGCTGTCGCCCAGGCTGGAGTGCAGTGGCCGGATCTCAGCTCACTGCAAGCTCCGCCTCCCGGTTTGCACCATTCTCCTGCCTCAGCCTCCCGAGTAGCTGGGACTACAGGCGCCTGCCACCTCGCCCGGCTATTTTTTTGTATTTTTTTTTAGTAGAGACGGGGTTTCACTGTGTTAGCCAGGATGGTCTCGATCTCCTGACCTCATGATCCACCTGTCTCAGCCTCCCAAAGTGCTGGGATTACAGGCTTGAGCCACCGCGCCCAGCCAGGTTCAAGTGATTCTTCTGCCTCAGTCTCCCGAGTAGCTGGGACTACAGGCACCTGCCACCACACCCGGCTAATTTTAGTATTTTTAGTAGAGATGGGGTTTCACTATGTTGGCCAGGATGGTCTCAATCTCTTGACCTCGTGACCACCCGCCTCGACCTCTCAAAGTGCTGGGATTACAGGTGAGCCACCGTGCCCAGCCCAAGCATTTAAAAATATTTCTACTATCCATCAAAACCCAGTACCAATGATATTCCCCCCAATAGTATCACTGGGGTCATTCCTGACCTCTCTTCATGGAAACAACCTCACCTTCCTCTATACTTTCATAGCATATGGCCTAGGACATTGATTTTCTTTTTCTTTTTTTAAAAATTTTATTATTATACTCTAAGTTCTAGGGTACATGTGCACAACGTGCAGGTTTGTTACCTATGTATACATGTGCCATGTTGGTGTGCTGCACCCATTAACTCGTCATTTACATTAGGTATATCTCCTAATGCTATCCCTCCGCCCTCCCCTGATCCCACGACAGGCCCCGGTGTGTGATGTTCCTCTTCCTGTGTCCAAGTGTTCTCATTGTTCAGTTCCCACCTATGAGTGAGAACATGCGGTGTTTGGTTTTCTGTCCTTGCAATAGTTGGCTGAGAATGATGGTTTCCAGCTTCATCCATGTCCCTACAAAGGACATGAACTCATCCTTCTTTATGGCTGCATTGTATTCCATGGTGTATATGTGCCACATTTTCTTAATCCAGTCTATCACTGATGGACGTTTGGGTTGGTTCCAAGTCTTCACTATTGTAAATAGTGCCACAATAAACATACATGTGCATGTGTCTTTATAGCAGCATGATATACAATCCTTTGGGTATATACCCAGTAATGGGATGACTGGGTCAAATGGTATTTCTAGTTCTAGATCCTTGAGGAATCGCCACACTGTCTTCCACAATGGTTGAACTAGTTTGCAGTCCCACCAACAGTGTAAAAGTGTTCCTATTTCTCCACATCCTCTCCAGCACCTGTTGTTTCCTGACTTTGTAATGATCAGCATTCTAACTGGTGTGAGATGGTATCTCATTGTGGTTTTGATTTGCATTTCTCTGATGGCCAGTGATGATGAGCATTTTTTCATGTGTCTGTTGGCTGCATAAATGTCTTCTTTTGAGAAGTGTCTGTTCATATCCTTTGCCCACTTTTTGATGGGGTTGTTTGATTTTTTCTTGTAAATTTGTTTGAGTTCTTTGTAGAGTCTGGATATTAGCCCTTTGTCAGATGAGTAGATTATAAAAATTTTCTCCCATTCTTTAGGTTTCCTGTTCACTCTGATGGTAGTTTCTTTTGCTGTGCAGAAGCTCTTTAGTTTAATTAGATCCCATTTGTCAATTTTGGCTTTTGTTGCCATTGCTTTTGGTGTTTTAGACATGAAGTCCTTGACCATGCCTATGTCCTGAATGGTATTGCCTAGGTTTTCTTCTAGGGTTTTTATGGTATTAGGTCTAACATTTAAGTCTTTAATCCATCTTGAATTAATTTTTGTATAAGGTTTAAGGAAGGGATCCAGTTTCAGCTTTCTACATATGGCTAGCCCGTTTTCCCAGAACCATTTATTAAATAGGGAATCCTTTCCCCATTACTTGTTTTTGTCAGGTTTGTCAAAGAGCAGATAGTTGTAGATGTGTGGTGTTTTTTCTGAGGGCTCTGTTCTGTTCCATTGATCTATATTTCTGTTTTGGTACCAGTACCATGCTGTTTTGGTTGCTGTGGCCTTTTAGTATAGTTTGAAGTCAGGTAGTGTGATGCCTCCAGCTTTGTTCTTTTGGCTTAGGATTGTCTTGGCAATGCAGGCTCTTTTTTGGTTCCATATGAACTTTAAAGTAGTTTTTTTCCAATTCTGTGAAGAAAGTCATTGGTAGCTTGATGGGGATGACATTGAATCTATAAATTGCCTTGAGCAGTATGGCCATTTTCACGATATTGATTCTTCCTATCCATCAGCATGGAATGTTCTTCCATTTGTTTGTGTCCTCTTTTATTTCGTTGAGCAGTGGTTTGTAGTTCTCCTTGAAGAGGTCCTTCACATCTCTTGTAAGTTGGATTCCTAGGTATTTTATTCTTTTTGAAGCATTTGTGAATGGGAGTTCACTCATGATTTGGCTGTTTGTCTATTATTGGTGTATAGGAATGCTTGTGATTTTTGCACACTGATTGTGTATCCTGAGACTATGCTGGAGTTGCTTGTCAGCTTAAGGAGATTTTGGACTGAGATGATGGGGTTTTCTAAATATACAATCATCTCATCTGCAAACAGGGATAGTTTGACTTCCTCTTTTCCTAATTGAATACCCTTTATTTCTTTCTCCTGTCTGATTGACTTGGCCAGAACTTCCAACACTATGTTGAATAGGAGTGGTGAGAGAGGGCATCCCTGTCTTGTGCCAGTTTTCAGAGGGAATGCTTCCAGTTTTTGCCCATTCAGTATGATATTGGCTGTGGGTTTGTCATAAATAGCTCTTATTATTTTGAGATACGTCCCATCAATACCGAATTTATTGAGAGTTTTTAATCATGAAGGGCTGTTGAATTTTTTCAAAGGCCTTTTCTACATCTATTGAGATAATCATGTGGTTTTTGTCTTTGGTTCTGTTTATATTCTGTTTATATGATGGATTACGTTTGTTGATTTGCATATATTGAACCAGCCTTGCATCCCAGGGATGAAGCCCACTTGATCATGGTGGATAAGCTTTTTGATGTGCTGCTGGATTTGGTTTGCCAATATTTTATTGAGGATTTTTGCATCGATGTTCATCAGGCATATTGGTCTAAAATTCTCTTTTTTTGTTGTGTCTCTGCCAGGCTTTGGTATCAGGATGATGCTGGCCTCATAAAATGAATTAGGGAGGAGTCCCTCTTTTTCTATTGATTGGAATAGTTTCAAAAGGAATGGTACCAACTCCTCCTTGTACCTCTGGTAGAATTTGCGCTGTGAATCCGTCTGGTCCTGGACTTTTTTTGGTTGGTAGGCCATTAATTATTGCCTCAATTTCAGAGCCTGTTTTTTGGTCTATTCAGAGATTCGACTTCTTCCTGGTTTAATCTTGGGAGGATGAATGTGTCCAGAAATTTATTCATTTCTTCCAGATTTTCTAGTTTATTTGCAGAGAGGTGTTAGGACATTGATTTTCTTACCTTGTAGCCTAGTTATTAAAGCATTCTTGATAACCTGTGTTTAACTGTAAGGTCTGAGGGTCTGGATACCAGCAGAGTCATGTTTCAGCCCTCACAGCACTCAATATCTTGTACATATTTGCTACTAAAAAAAAGTTTGTTCCGTGAATGAATGAATGAATGAATGAGTGAGTGAACGGTCTCTTCAGTGCTATTGTGGGAACTCACTATCAGTTTTTCCTTCTCAAAGACACTAGTTGAGATTTAGAATTCAAACTACCTTTCTGCTGAGTATAAGTTTTGTAGAGGACAAGGCATCCCCACTGCTGTCCAGGGCCATTGCATATCTTCTAGCTCGGCCCAGGTCAACCCTGTGCAGCAGGCTGTTTTAATCTTCCTCACTTCCCTCACTTCCTCTGTTTTCTATAGCCTCATTCCTGGAAAAGTTCTTTCTCAGAGCTCCCTGTCCTTCTATCTAATGGCTTCTAGGTGCTGCCTTGATTCCAGGGTGACAATGCCTTTCTTGAAATCGCTTCACCCCAGATAATGAACTCCCTGAGTTTTGCCCAGAGAATGTTCTAGATATTCATACCTGGTACACAGTGTTTCTCTCCTCCCCCTTCATGTCTTGGAACTGAATTCCTTTAAATGCTTCAAGCTTTGCACACCTGCCCCTGCCTTCCCTCTTCCCTGGATCTTACCTCTCTCATGGGCCCCTGAAAATCAACTTTTATGGAAACCTTACATTTTGAGTAATCTTGGGTTTTTTTTTTTTTCCATTCCATATATCATGAAAAGTACTTAGCTAATGTCTCCCCTGATAAGAAAGATTTACTTTTGCTTCATTCAGCTCCACGTTGCTCATATTCTCTCCTATTCCCTTATAGAAATGACTTTCCCCTTGAGCTCCTTCAGGTAAACTAAAGCCCAGACTTTCATTTCATGGGCACTGATATTAACGAGCACACATTACATGCCAAACATTGTGATAGTTTAGTGGCAAAAGCAGACGTGTGGAGAAGAATTTGTGTGTTAAGTGACCAGGGAGCAGGGAAGAGTGTGTGCAGGGGAGGTCAGATTTCAGGGAGATTTCATCCAGCAACTGACTTGGGAGCTCAGTGTTGCTGGAGAAGATGGAAGTCACTAGGTAATGTGGATGGGATAGTGGTGGGAGGAGATGGAGAACATTTCAGGAAGAGTGGGAAGATACAGGACTGGCCTTATTTATGAAGCCCTTTCTCTCTCTCTCTCAGGATTCCTGCTCTGCTGCCTTGGGAATTTCACTTAACAGACATCTGGTCTCCCCAACTCTAGTTTAAGTGTCTTAAGAATAAAGATGCTTGTCATTTCCTTGGGATTCCTTGGGAAATTACTGGAAAGTAGCAGACACTATTAAGTATACATGTATTGAAAGATCACCTTATATCCTATAAATACGTACAATTATTATTTGTCAACTAAAATTAAAACTTTAAAGAAAGAGAAAAAGGAGAGCGGATGCTGGGTAGGTGTTTGATGAGGGAGTGATGAGGGAGTCTGTAAGGGAGGGTTCCTTTAAATGGAGTGTTTGTCCTCCTGTGTGACGACAGCTCAACTCCTGCCTTGAAATGAAGAGCGAACAGACGATCAATAGCTTCTTGCATCTGGCCTGGGTGTGGTAACGTCGAGGCCATTAATATGCTGTTGGGCCCTTCCCACCGACATTTGTTTCCTGAAGCTGTGCTGCAGCATTTCTGAGTGTTGCTTGGCTTCGCTTCCTACCTTTGCACACCCTCCGGGAGGAAGGGCTCTCTCTCCCTCTCCCTCTCTCCCTCTGTTTATGAACAAGGTAATGTGTGTCAAATTGCCTTGGCTTAACCAGGCAATTGTGCACCTTTAAAAGTACCAGGAAATGTTTCTCTGTGGTCAGATTGGCCCATAATGCACATCTGTTCTCTTGACCAAACTCCAGCAATCTGCCCTGGCTTAGCTGCAGGCTGCACAACCTGCTCCTGGCTGGAGTCCCGAGCCCAGCAGGGGAGTCTCTGCGAGGTCAGCCCCCTGGGTTTCTGGTTGTCTCAAGGCACCGAGGGTGCTGGTCAAAGGACTCAAGATTTGTGGTTCCCACAGCTTCAGGGCGTCCCCAGGAAATCTACAGAAACTTTGTGGGGACAGGAGGAAAAAGAGGGGAGAAGTGAAGAGGATTTGCCTATAGAGAAAGGATGTTCACTGCTTTGGGGAAGTTTTGAGTGGAAACTGAAACCAGTATCTGTGTGGGTTTTCCTTTTAGAAGATGACCTACAGGGGGATAAATTCAATTTATGTGTCAAAGTCCAGACACACTTATATTTCCCCAAACTCTGGCTTCTGCCCTGAAGTAAATCCCTGAGAATAAGGTGCAACGATGACCTGGATGGAACAGTGTGGAACTGAGCCCAGTTGTCTCCATTGAGAGTCTCATTTCCAAACATCTTCAAAGGCTACCCAGCACCCCACAACCTCTCCCCAGCCCACACCACCAGCCTGTCTCTGTTCCTGGGATAGCCCCCTGCCTGGTGTCCTTGCATCTGCCCTTCCCCCTCCACAGTCTGTTCTCAACACCAGCACCAGGTTGCCTGTTAAAGTAGGCCAAATCATGTCACGCCTGTGCTCAAGACTCCCCAAGGGCTGCCCACCTAAGGCAGAACAAGTCAAGATCCCCCTATGGATATCAAAGCCCTCGACTCCTGCTCTTGTTACCTCTCCGACCTCCCATCGCTCGCTCTGCTCCAGCCACACTGACCTTCTTAGTGTTCCTCTGGTTGAAGAACTCTTCCCCCAGGTGTCCGGACTGCTTGTGTTCTCTGTGCAACTGCCACTTTAGGTGGCTCTGGCACTGTCTTCAGGTCTTTGCTCACACATTGCCTCATGCACGAGGCCTTCATGTCAGCCCTATGTGAGATGGCTCTGGAGGTCGGTCACCCGGCACTTCAATTCCTCTCTCCGGTAGGAGCTTTTCTATAGGACTTACCACCCTCTGGCATATTATAGATTAACCTCTTTTTAAAAATTTTTATTTTTTGAGATAGGTCTCACTCCGTCGCCCAGGTTGTAGTTCATTAGTGCCATCTCAGCTCACTGCAGCCTCAACCTCCTGGGCTCAAGTGATCCTCCCACCTCAGCTTGTAACTGGAACTACAAGCAAGCGCCATCACGCCCAGCTAATTTTTAAATTTTTTTGGTAGAGACAGGGTTTCGCCATGTTGCCCAGGCTGGTCTTGAACTCCTGGGCTTAAGTGATCCACCCGTCTTGGCCTCCCAAAATGCTGGAATTATGGGTGTAAGCTATCATGCCTGGACAGATTTTACTTTTTTTTCTTTTATTTGAGACGGAGTCTCGCTTTGTCGTCCAGGCTAGAGTGCAGTGGCGCGATCTCGGCTCACTGTAACCTCCACCTCCTGGGTTCAAGTGATTTTCCTGCCTCAGCCTCCCGAGTAGCTGGGACTGCAGGCGTGTACCACCACACCCAGCTAATTTTTTTTATTTTTAGTAGAGATGGGGTTTCACCATGTTAGCCAGGATGGTCTCAGTCTCCTGACCTTGTGATCCACCCCCCTCGGCCTCCCAAAGTGCTGGGATTACAGGCATGAGCCACTGTGCCCAGCCCAGATTTTACTTTTTGTTCTTCTGTTTATCTCCCTGCAACTGGAGCTTATCTGTGGTTCCCTGTTGGATCCCCAATGCCAGGACCATAGCTGGCACTCAGTAAAAATGGGTGGAGCAAATGAAGAAGTGACAGAAAGCTGAATCTGCCTGAGAAGGAGATATAAGACAAAAATCCTAAAAAGCTGAAAAGATACAAATGGTGACATCATCTGAAAACAAGAGTACCCTGGACTTGATCTCAGGTTGTGAACCATGACTAGCACAGGAAAGAATAGGAGAGAGGAGGGGATGGAGGTGTCCCAGCACAAACTCAACATTCTGGGGAAGAGGTAATCCACTGCCTTTTGCTTCATTTAGAAAGGGGAACTGCTATAAGATGCAGGCATTAGTTAGGGAAAGTAGAAAGGGAGAGTTAAACATGAATATTCATCCACTTTTCATTTAATACATACCTATTGATTATCTGCTTTGTGCAAGCCACTCAGAAGAGGCTATGGAAGACCCCACTGCATTTTGCTTCATTATTTTCTTTCATAATGTAACTTACATTACATGCATTACGTGTGGTCTTATGACTGTACCAACGTGGCGTAATACTTTGAGTCTGGGTTTTGAAATAGGCATGGGTGTGAATCCCATTCTCTGCACAACCTTGGGTGTGTTCCTTCGCTTCTGAAACCTTCCAAAATGGTTATGGCTATTATTTTTTGAGAGTTCACTGGGTGCTAGGCACTGTACTAAGTACTTTTCGTCTATTATCTCATTGAATCCTTGCTAAAGCTCACAGGTGTGGGTAGTGTCATCCCCGTTCTACAGGTGATGGAACTGAGGCAGAGTGGGCTCAGGCGAACTCACCTGGGGTCCCTCAGCTAGTGAGGGGTAGGGTCCAAGGCAGGTCTGCCTCTAAATTCCTGCCTTTAGCCAATTCATCACCAGTCTTCCTCATCTGTGCAATGGGATCATTTAACATGGTTCTGCAGGGCTGGGCTGTCCTGCGTACCAGTGTCTCTGTGAAGTGTGTTATAAACCTGAATGTCTATAGGGCACTGGCTGCTGTCAGAAGCCCTCAACCTGTCCCTCTTCCACAGCAGGTGCTGCCTGTGAACCAGTGTGGGTGACGCTCTTGCAATGCCATCCCACTCCTTGCAGGCTCAGAGGGGCTGGAAGCGGGGCCGGAATGGGAGCTGAGGGAGGGTGCAGTGCTTGTGGCTGTTCCCCTGGACAGCTTCCCTGTTGGAGCTTTGGCTTCTGCAAGCCTCAGGCACAGAGGGGTAAGCAAATGAGGAATCTTCACTCCAGGTTGGACCCTGACCCCTCCCCACCCCACAAAGCTGGGAGCAGTGGCAGCGTTCTGGAGGATGCGCCAGTCTTTGCTCCTCCACACTTGGGAGAAAGCTGTGCTCTTCTCCTCTTTTTGCCATCGTGGCCTGGGTGGAATCAATGCCACGTGTGAAAGCAGCTGTGTGCATCTTGGGCGGGCACTGTGTGGGCCAGTAAGAGAACAGGCAGGTGGCTCGAGGACTGGCTACTGCAGGCACTTCGACCACCTTTAATTATAGCCACTTAACTGGCTTCTCATTAGAAATGCCCCCACAGACCTCTTGTCTGGTTCATCTTCCCATCTGTCTCCAGCAACAGATTCCTTTCAACTTCTTCTTAAAAGCTCAGAGACTTTGCCTTAACTGGGGGAGGGCCGGGGTGCAGGTGGGTTAAATGCAGAAATTTCTGCTGGCTTCAGTGTTTGTTTCTGAAACTCAAGGGCTTTGGGTTTTTAGTTTGTTTTTAAACAAACTGTCTCTGAGGTTAGTTTCTAGGGTATAAATCTCCTATGCTTGGCAATTAGTGCATTTAGAAAGTGAGTAGGATTTTGTTCTCCTGAAATTGAACTAATTTACCATTTGTGGTTAACAGCAAAGCTCAAGAGACCGTGGGGTGCAGAGCAAATGTGTTTCTCCTTTCTTGGATGTAGACCCTTGGCCCGTGATACCCACACCAATGGTAGCTAAATTAGAGGAACTGGCTGGTTTATTTTTGATACTTTGTAGCCATTCTGTGTTTTTTATTTCCTGTTGCCTTAGAGAGGGAAGAGAAACAGTTATAGAATACTCATGTTCTGGGCTGCTTATGTGTATTATTTAGTTTAATTCTTGTGACAGCTCATGAGGAAAGTGTCATAATCCCTACATTTCTCAGATGGGAAACTTGACTGAGAAAGTGTCTTGCTCAAGGTTACTGTTAGTGGAGGAGACAGGATTTGAACTTAGGTTGGGCTGGCCCCATAGCCTTCCTCTATGCCCTCTGTTTCCCAGGCCTCCTTTGGACTAAACATGGCATCAAAGGAGAGCTGGAGCAATGGCTCTCAAGCTCAGCACGGCGATAGGATGGCCCTGTATGCTGGCAGGTCGCATACAATTTTTTTGTTACTACTTCATGTTGTGAATAACATGTTTTTTCCCGTAGAGAGAATTTGTCTCTCTCTCACCCACTTGTATTTTGATGTTTCTTTGGAAGGTAGTAATTACAAACAGACTGGATTGGACCACTTGAGTTCCCACACCAGCTCTGCCACGAACCCTCCCACATCACAAGTTTCTCATTGATAATATTGGGGTCCTAAAAAGAAAAAGAAAAAAACTGGTGTCCTAATAGTATTTACTCTCAGCTGTTAATAGTGAAGTGAGGTTCCCCCCACAAGGTGTGTAGGTACAGAGGGAGGCTCCGTGTGAACTGATATTACTGAATGGAAAGGAAAACGGTGTCATCACAGCTGGCACCCATGGCCGTGCTGCTCTTGTGAAAATCACCTGTCACCTGTGTCAAGGCAGGATGAAGCTCTGAGTCAGAGCCAAGGTCTGATGAGGCCTGGGGTAGATTCTGCTGGTGGTGGTCTCTCTCGGCCCTCAGCACTCACCCTCTGGCAGCAGATAGAAACAGCTTATCAGGTTGTTTGTTTTTTTCTTGTAAATTTGTTTGAGTTCTTTGTAGGTTCTGGATATTAGCCCTTTGTCAGATGAGTAGATTGCAAAAATTTTCTCCCATTCTGTAGGTTGCCTGTTCACTCTGATGGTAGTTTCTTTT
Source organism: Macaca fascicularis (assembly GCF_037993035.2). Taxonomy (NCBI): domain Eukaryota; kingdom Metazoa; phylum Chordata; class Mammalia; order Primates; family Cercopithecidae; genus Macaca; species Macaca fascicularis. The sequence continues at coordinate 103,754,574 of NC_088377.1, read as the reverse complement.
GCTGTGCAGAAGCTCTTTAGTTTAATGAGATCCCATTTGTCAATTTTGGCTTTTGCTGCCGTTGCTTTTGGTGTTTTAGACATGAAGTCTTTGCCCATGCCTATGTCCTGAATGGTACTACCTAGGTTTTCCTCTAGGATTTTTATGGTATTAGGTCTAACATTTAAGTCTCTAATCCATCTTGAATTAATTTTCGTATAAGGAGTAAGGAAAGGATCCAGTTTCAGCTTTCTACTTATGGCTAGCCAATTTTCCCAGCACCATTTATTAAATAGGGAATCCTTTCCCCATTTCTTGTTTCTCTCAGGTTTGTCAAAGATCAGATGGCTGTAGATGTGTGGTATTATTTCTGAGGACTCTGTTCTGTTCCATTGGTCTATATTTCTGTTTTGGTACCAGTACCATGCTGTTTTGGTTACTGTAGCCTTGTAGTATAGTTTGAAGTCAGGTAGCGTGATGCCTCCAGCTTTGTCCTTTTGACTTAGGATTGTCTTGGAGATGCGGGCTCTTTTTTGGTTCCATATGAACTTTAAAGCAGTTTTTTTCCAATTCTGTGAAGAAACTCATTGGTAGCTTGATGGGGATGGCATTGAATCTATAAATAACCTTGGGCAGTATGGCCATTTTCACGATATTGATTCTTCCTATCCATGAGCATGGTATGTTCTTCCATTTGTTTGTGTCCTCTTTGATTTCACTGAGCAGTGGTTTGTAGTTCTCCTTGAAGAGGTCCTTTACATCCCTTGTAAGTTGGATTCCCAGCAAAAAGTGGGCAAAGGATATGAACAGACATTTCTCAAAAGAAGATATTCATACAGCCAACAGACACATGAAAAAATGCTCATCATCACTGGCCATCAGAGAAATGCAAATCAAAACCACAATGAGATACCATCTCACACCAGTTAGAATGGCAATCATTAAAAAGTCAGGAAACAACAGGTGCTGGAGAGGATGTGGAGAAATAGGAACACTTTTACACTGTTGGTGGGATTGTAAACTAGTTCAACCATTATGGAAAACAGTATGGCGATTCCTCAAGGATCTAGAACTAGATGTACCATATGACCCAGCCATCCCATTACTGGGTATATACCCAAAGGATTATAAATTATGCTGCTACAAAGACACATGCACACGTATGTTTATTGCAGCACTATTCACAATAGCAAAGACTTGGAATCAACCCAAATGTCCATCAGTGACAGATTGGATTAAGAAAATGTGGCACATTTACACCATGGAATACTATGCAGCCATCAAAAAGGATGAGTTTGTGTCCTTTGTAGGAACATGGATGCAGCTGGAAACCATCATTCTTAGCAAACTATCACAAGAACAGAAAACCAAACACCGCATGTTCTCACTCATAGGTGGGAACTGAACAATGAGATCACTTGGACTCAGGAAGGGGAACATCACACACCGGGGCCTATCATGGGGAGGGGGGCGTGGGGAGGGATTGCATTGGGAGTTATACCTGATGTAAATGACGAGTTGATGGGTGCAGCACACCAACATGGCACGAGTATACATATGTAACAAACCTGCACGTTATGCACATGTACCCTACAACTTAAAGTATAATAATAATAAATTAAAAAAAAATTCATCTATTTGTTTACTTATCAACTTAGATAAAAAAAAAAAAGAAAGAAACAGCTTATCAGAATTTACGTACTTTGAAATGAATAAGAGGGTGAACATTTCTGAGTCAGTGCTGTAATCTATTAGTAAAAAAACATGGCCAACAGAAACCCTTCCTATTTGGAAAATGATTACTGGCATTGAAGTTTGACTTTTGTTTGTTTGTTGTGCTTTATAGAGTATGTTACTTGGGGAAAGTATAAGCTCTTTTTTCTTTGCAACACCTCTTCCCTTCTCTTATCTGCTGCCAAATATCTGTGTAATTTTGGATTTGTTAACTCATTTGTTTGACAAATATTGAACCTTATCTTCCTAGGAACTTAGACCTGCATCCTATAGGTGCAGAAGGAGGCCAAGTTCTAGTGCAGGGAGACATCCACTTACATCATAGGCGTGTCACTTCAAATCAGACACAGGAACTATGTTGGAGCCAGAAGAGGAAGGAGATATTTGTGTCTGGAAGACAGAAGGAAAGCAAGGGAGTCTCTGAGATGGAGGAAATGCAGGGAGGAGGAATGGGAGGCTAGTATATCTCCCAGCTTCCTAGAGGAACAAAATTTAAAATGCTGGATATATTTTAAGAGAATTATCAAGTAGATGAAGCCAACTCTGTAAGTTGTGAAACATAAAAATCATGGTTCATTGGCCAGGCACGAGGCCTCACGCCTGTAATCCCAGCACTTTGGGAGGCCGAGGCTGGTAGATCATGAGGTCAGGAGATCGAGACCATCCTGGCTAACACAGTGAAACCCTGTCTCTACTAAAAATACAAAAAATTAGCCGGGTGTGGTGGTGGGTGCCTGTAGTCTCCGCTACTCGGGAGGCTGAGGTGGGAGAATGGTGTGAACCCAGGAGGCAGAGCTTGCAGTGAGCCGAGATTGTGCCACTGCACTCCAGCCTGAGTGACAGAGCGAAACTCCATCTCAGAAACAAAAACAAAAACAAACAAAAAATTCATAGTTCATTTTTTTTTTCACAGCAGTTTAAAAGATCTCAAGATTTTTGTTGACAAAAAATAAAACAAGGAAAACTATGTCCAGTGGATGAGATGGGCCTGAGTTCCCAGTGTGCATCATAAGGAGACACAGAGTGCCAGCACTCCATGGTGTTGGGGCCACACACATCCCTCCCACCCCCAGAAAGAAATGGTACCTGTGGTGGATTTGATTCTTTTCCAAATTTTCCACCTTCTCCATCAATTCATGATGTAATCCAATTGTACATCCACAGCCTTCCCACATGACTCCTGGAAGAGCTGGTGGCACATACGTCCTCTCACCATTGACATTAGGTTTAGCCATGCAACTTGCTTGGTTGATAGGAGCTTAGTGGTTGTGATACAGGTAGACCTTTTAAATGTGCTTGGGTTTTGCTTGCACTTAAATGTGCTTGGGTTTCATTTACACTTCTGTCATCTACTGTGAGAAGGACATGCCCTTGAATGAAACGCTCATGTATGAAAATAAAAAGATGTGAAGGTTATCAGTCTGGAAGAGCTATAACCCCAAATTATCTCAGTGATCTTTTTTTTTTTTTTTTTTTTTTTGGTAGCAGCTTTATTCAGATATAATTCAATACCCTAGATATCAACCATTTAAAGTATACAATTGACCAGGCGCAGTGGCTCGTGCCTGTAATCTCAGCACTTTGGGAGGCCAAGGTGGGTGGATCATGAGGTCAGGAGATGGAGACCATCCTGGCTAACATGGTGAAATCCCATCTCTACTAAAAATACAAAAAATTAGCCAGGCGTGGTGGCACGCACCTATAGTCCCAGCTACTTGGGAGGCTGAGGCAGGAGAATCCCTTGAACCCGGGAGGCGGAGGTTGCAGTGAGCCGAGATCTGCCACTGCACTCCAGCCTGGGCGACAGAGAGAGACTGCTTCTCAAAAAAAAAAAAAAAAAAAAAAAAAAGTGTACAATTAGCTAGTTCTTTATATAGTCACAGTGTTGTGCAGCCATCACCATAATCAATTTTAGAACATGTTCGTAACCTCCACAAAAACCCCATACCTTTAATGATTACCTCCCACTCCCCCAACTCCTAACCCTCTCTCCAGTCTTAGGCAATCAATCATCTACTTTCTGTCTCTATGGATTTGCCTGTTCTGGACAGTTCATATAAATGGAATCATACAATAGGCAATATTTTGTGACAAGCTTCATTCACTTAGCATGTTTTCAGGATTTATCTGTGTTGTATCATGTATCAGTACCTTATTTCTTTCCATTGCCAAATAATATTCCATTGTGTGGATATACCAGATTTTATTCATTGATTCATTTGCTGATGAACTTAGTGGTACTTTTGACATAACTGTTAAAATACATAGAAGAAATAAGAGAGGTTAAATGTGCTTTTGACTTCACAGGACAAATGACTTTATTGCAATGTACTGTTCCATCCATGCATCAGTTCCATTTCTCATAGTAAATAAGTTGGCATATGATTTACTATAAGTCTGTCTGAGACTTACTTGCATTAACCAGTGTCCCCAGGTATAACCAGCTTGCAATCATAGACAAAGTGATGTTTCTGTAGAGCTGACGCCAGAGTCTAGATGGCTACATTTTCCAAGGCAAATGCTCCTCCAGATACGGGGGGTCCAGTTGATCTTTCTGGGCCACTACCTGTGATGTTTATTATGGGATTTAAAAATTCTACATAGTTTATGAAGTCTGAAAGTTTCTTGCCTTGAAACACAGGTAATTAAATCATTACTTTTATCTGTTCCCCTGTGTGTGATGATAGTATCAGAAATCTCAGTGTTATTTCTTCCTTCCTGGCCTGAATTCTTGGACATCTGTATTTTATTGAGCTTGTAGGTTTACCAATGCCCAGATTCAAATACATCTGTGTATATCACTCACATTCCACCAAGGAGCTCTCTCATCTGGATGATAATGAAGACACCACAGTGAGTAAGGGGACCGTGGAGTCCTGCCAGGCCCAAAATGTGACATGTAAGACTAGAGCAATTTTCTGTGGAGTGGTGACAGTTAACCATAGGGATGGAGTAAATATCTCAAGAGTGTGCACTATGAAAAAAACCCAGTATTTTGTCTCATTGCTTTGATTTATTTTCAGCCCAATATTTAGTTTAGATTAAATGTCAATTATTATTAAAGGAGGGCAAGAGGACTTTATCTTATCAAAAGTATTCAGAGGAAGGAGGAACATTGGTTTAGAAAGGCTAAAAAATACTGTATTAAAATAAACTCCACAAAGGTAATAAACCCAAGTGCCTACAGGACCAGACAGGAACAGCCAGTCAGATAGAAGAATTGGAATGGACTTGGGCCACGATCTCTTATGATAAGCTGATAAAATTAAACATAAATGATCAAATGGTGGGTAAAAATATACTTAGACATTATGAAATTTACTCTTGAGCAACCCTTTGATAAAAGAGAAAATTGAAAGGTAAATTATAAAGTATCTAGGAAGCAAGGGAAAGTAGAACAGTTTGTGTGAATCTGGGACAGAGTAAAAGCTGTACTCAGAAGAAAAAGTATAGCCTGAAATGCCTATATCAGCAAACTTTTCCTGTAAAGGGCAAGAGCTTTGTGGACCCTATTGCCTCTGTTGAAGATTCCTTTTGGTTTTATTTACAACACTTTAAAATGTAAAAACAATTCTTAGTCCCCAAGTTGTACAGAAACAGGTTGTGGGTCTGATTTGGCCCATGCATAATAGTGTGCTGACCCTTGCTTTTATTATTATAATGGACAAAAAGATTAAAAAAAAACCTAAGTAATAACCTTAAGAAATTAGAAAAATGATGACAACAATGCCACAAAACACAGGAAATTATAAAGTGAAATTAATAAAGACAAAAGCTGAAACAAATGATATATGGAATAAAAAAATATAGGAAGAATGAATAAATCCAAAAGATGGTTGTCAAGACAAGTGAAATAGAGGATCCCTTTGAAGTTAGACTAAGAAAACAGGAGAGAATAAAAATATACAATATTAGCAATGAGAAAGGGAGACATGGATACGGGAAAGATTAAAAATAAAATCTAAGAGAACATCGCATACAGCTCTTTGACAATAAATTTGAGCATCTAAAATAAATGATTTCCTAGCAAACACTAACAAAATTGATTCCAGAAGAAATGAAAACTCGAGTGGGCCAATTACTATAGAAGAACATTGATTAAAGATTTACCATTGAAAAAGGCACCAGAATTAGATGGGTTCACAAAAACAAGTAATTTAGTTTTTAAAATAACATTCAAGCAATAGAAAAAGGAAAAAAGTTCAGTAAGTTTCTTTGCTTAGACAATAAAGAGCTGAAAGTTCGAGCACAGGAGTGGTAAATTGCCTTGAGTGCCAGCTTGCAGCAATGGGTAGTGAAAGAGATTATGAGGCCCAGTTGAGATCCAGTGGGAAAAAAACTGGGAATTAGTTTGCCATTCCTGACTCAGCTTGGAATATAAAGTCAAATGGATCTTATGTGATATTTTCTGCAGAGATAGCCAGGAATTACTCTATTGATGTCCTATGGATTTCTGATCAATTTATTTGAGAAAACTTCTACATTCAGTAATTTACATCCCTCTAATGACCATTCAGTAGCCACATGAATATCATCTAGATTAGGCTCCCAAACCCAAATTGAACTTTGCATTAATTATCAGTGCTGTTGGGGGGTAGCAGATGGATCAGAGAAGCCTGTGTTTACAGAGCTGAAGAACTCATGGAATATTTCCCAGTGAGAGGACCATCATAAGAAGGGTTGTCTTCCTTGCCTTTGCTGATTTGTAGCCGAACAGAAATCCTTCCGTTTCATTCATTGGTCTAACCGTGATCTCGGGGCTTTATTTTCCTAATTCGCCAAATACAAACGCAACTGGACAACATCTCTTCCACTCTTAAAGGGCAGCTCATTCAAGTGGCTCTGCTGACCAACCCTACCTGGGCTTCCCCAAGTCCATCACAGCTACCCCTGCAGGTGGAAAGAGCAAAAAAAGCCAGACACAGCAGTAAGGAAGGAAGGAAGAAAGAGGAACTGCCACTGCAATGAGTAAATCTTCATTATTATAAAAAAGGGAATCATCACTTTACTATCCTCATTTTTATGATGAAGTAAAATAAAATGGAAAGGAAGAGCGAGAGAAATGATTGCTTGGTAAACGGCCTCAAACCTAGCACGTGTTTATTTAAGCGTCTCTGCAAACATAACCCGGGGTGTCCGTTAAATCAGCAGGCATGTCAGTTGGCACTTCTGGTTACAGACCATTTTACGGCCATACATCATTCACAGCCGTAAAAGCCATTTGCCCTCTGTCACCCACCCAATCAGGATCCAGCCAAGAGGAAGCTGAGCAGGAGCCTGGCAGTTTTCTTCGGGCTCCTCTGCGTTTCCGCAACCTGGTTCAGGAGAATGTCACAAAAAATTAACTCCCCTGGGTTATCAAGGACCCCTCCCCACTAAGGAGCAATATAGAATTTCAGGGTAATGTTTACCCCTCCCCAAGCAACACCTTGTGATGTGCCAGAAGAGGCAGAAGCGCAGCAGGCATCACACACAAGGCCTGGGTAGCACCTGCTGCTTTGAACCGTTGGAATGAAAGGCCGAGGAGGGGTCGCTGCCCGTCCACGCTTCGGCGATTCACTCCCGCTGCCCGCTTGGAGCAGAGTTGAAATTGATGTCAGCGTCTAAGCCACCCAGCGAGTGACCTTGGGCTGCCCTTGCTTCACTCTTGCAAGTTCCCATTTTTTCATTCCTGCTTCCTCACTATCATTTCGTTACTGAAACCAAGATGCCTGCCGAGGCCTGCCGACTACCTGGGCCCTGCTAACCACGTGTCTTTGGGTCCTCCCCACACCCTTTGCCTGCGGGATGGGATTTCACTTGAAATGCCTCTCCAAATCTGTGTTCTCTTTACATCTATTATTTGTTAACTCTTTCTTATGCACTTCCTCACTTATGAATAAAGCCCAGCAGCAGTTGTCATAACCCCAGTGGGTGCTGGGACAGCCCCATCTGGTCCCCCACTCTATCTCTGTTTGGACATTTCGCGTATCTTCCCGCCTCTCCAGTCCTAACAGGCTAGGATCAATTTTCCAGTGGCAGCTTGGAAATAATAGTACAAAATGTATATTAATACAGAAATATATTGTGAAACTGTCCTTAAACAAACAAATGAGCCACTTTAAAATATTACTGCTATAAATGACCATGACAGTAGCACAGCACATATAATAAAAAATAACTGCTGAAGAGAAGCTGCTGAATTACTATAGTAATAAACCAGATGTGATTATTATCATTTAACACGGTCATTGAATACCATGAATCCCTGAAGCCATTAAAATATTTATGATTAAACATTTGCTATTCCTTATAACAGAACATATAGTTGGGTACTAAAAAACTGTTAAAGTATTATTTCAGCTAATATATGCCAGTTCTATAATAGAGGTCAACCAAGATTGCCTGAATCCTTCAAAAGAGGGACAAACAGCTGCCTCTCCGTATCTTGACATATTGCAGGATGTTTATGCTAGTATTATATACTCTGTTGGTACCGGGTAGCGTGTATCAACTATACAATACTAAGCTGGAAATATGTCCCTCTTCTATACGTTCATGGACAGATGTGGGCTTGGAGACTGTTCTAGTCATTCTAGAGAAAAAGCAGATGGAGCAGATGCTTTCAAAGCCCTGTTCATAGCCTCTTGGCACTCATCTCGAGCATCCTACAGCAAGTGTCTCCACCAGTGGACCTCCACCCACTCCTGAAGTACCAGGGGATTAATGCCCCTGTGAGTAGCCCTCAACTATGGCAGGTGGAAGTTGGAGAATAAATATCTTGGCCACATTTATGGACATACCTCTTGCTTGAAATCAGTCCCCTGGCTGTGCTCTGGATACCCTGGTTGCTTCCCAGATGATTGTTTTCAGTTAAAATTATAGGTGGGAAGATGGCTTTAGCCCGGTAGTTTGAGACCAGCCTGGGAAACATAGGGAGACCCCCATCTCTCCATAAAAGGAAAGACAAGAAAAATATTAGGTGTGGTGGCAAACATCTGCAGTCCCAGCTATTCAGGAGGCTGAGCTGGGAGAATCACTTGAGCACGGGAGGTCAAGTCTGCAGTGAGCCATGATCCTGTGCACTGAATCCAGCCCGGGTGACAGAGCAAAACCCTGTCGTATCAAAAACAAAAACAAAAGCAAAAACAATGGAAAACTTCAGTTAAATATAAAGCGGGGTTTCTTGTGCTGAAGAAAAATATTACAATCAGTGTCTTAAGTTTAATGAGATACTTCTGCACGCGGGGCCAGTCTTCCAGGGTGTCTGCTTCTTGTCTCTTGCTCCATTTCCAGGTCCGGCTTCATCAGTGGGCAGGGGTTGATGCCAGGAAGGAAACTCATCCACTGGACGTCCTGTCCTGGTAGCAGCCCAGGAGTGGGCGGACTCTGTGTTAGAAAGAAGAACTGAGTGAGAATTCATCACCATCACTTGGGGCTTATCTGAATATTTCGAATATTCACATTATCTTTGCCATAAAATCCAGAATTGGCTATTTATTTTCAGATGAATGCTGACAGTAAGGGCAATAAGGGCCTTTCCTTATATCTTTAGGGATATATGTTATCCAAAAAATAAAGTGCTTGAATTGTTGAACTCTAATAAGGAACAATATGGTGAAAAGAAAAAAGGCGGGAATTTTGGGGAGAGACCTGGATTTCAGTTCTATATGAAGCATATGTTATGTAACTCTTTCAATCTTCCTAATTTCCCAGAACCTCACATTTCTCATATGTGAATGACCATAGCAATTAATTGCTATAAATTGATATAATAGATAGCAATAAATTGATATAATGTATATAAGTTTTTATGTATACTACCATATGGGTAATAGGTATTTAATAAACATTGATTTATTAAATAATGAATGAATGGTGAATTTAACCACTCTGAAGATGTTTCCATGCTATCATGGTGACAACTCAATTCTTGGCATAAGTTGTTACCTATTGAGAACGCATTTGGTTCCCAGCATGTCTCTCTGGAGCTTCCCATAATATAATTTTGGCAGTGTGACATGTCTCTGTCATGTGGGTTCCATATTTGCCTTTACACTTCCAAATTATATTTGTATAGGGCCACCCCATTCTTGTTGTGGTTTCACATTTGTAGGTTTCATAAACTGGGCAGTGGTCTGATGTGTGCAGGAAAACTCACAAAGCCTTAGAGTGGAATAAAAAACATTTTCAAAGACCCCTGCTGGCTCAGTCAACCCTAATGAGCTATTAGGTCATTAGAGACTCTTTGCCATCAATTAGTCATTAGATCAGCAACCATTCATTGATGACAGCGTTCTCCTCCTTAAAGGGACAGTACTATTAGAATGCAAATGAGCTGTTGCTGGCATCTCTGAAACTGAAAAAGTAGTTCCAGTTTGCCTTTTCAGCTTGTCAATTACTCCAAAATCTGAAGTGCGGCCTGAGCCAGAATAGCTGCTTAAATTTTCAGATTACTTTGATTTAGTAAGAATTTCCAGCTAGGCATGGTGGCTCACACCAGTAATCCCAGCACTTTTGGGAGGCCAAGGTGGGCAGATCCCTTGAGCCCAGGAGTTTGAGACCACCCTGGAAAAGACATGGAGACCTCATCTCTACATAAAAAACAAATAAAATTAAAATTAGCTGGGCATGGTGGTTCATACCTGTGATTCTAGATGTTTGGGAGACTGCAGTGAGAGAATGGCTTGAGCCTGGGAGGTCAAGGCTGCAGTGAGCCGAGATCGTGCCACTGCACTCCAGCCTGGGTAACACAGTGGGACCTTGTCTCAAAAAAAAAAAAAAAAAAAAAAAAAAAAATTCCAATGAAGGAAGATTAATCTTAATATATTTTACATATAGATATATAGCTCAGGTGGGGTAAGACTGGCTCAAATTCTTTTGTCCATGTGCTGTATGAATCTCTCATTGCCTTGCCCATGATTTCTATGACTTTGCAGGGGCTCATGTTCTCTTGGTCCCTTCCTGCAACCTCTCGTTCTGGCTGACCTCTTATTTCTCTTGGACCCCAAGGTTATTCTCATTTCTCTGCCCTGTGGCCACCAAGATACTGCCAGTTTCCTTGAGGGCCTCCAATCACTACTCAATGCAATGTATATAGACCTATAGTGACAATTCCATGTGTGTGTAGGAGATGGTACCTATGAATCCAGCTTTACAAAGTAGTAATAATTTACAAATCCAGCTTTACAAGAATTGAATATTGGACATCATTTTTTATAATAGTTCCTCTAACATGCCCATGCTTATGTAAACCTTTCTGTCAGTTTTCTTCCTAAATGTCTCCCAAGCACTGACTAGCAGCTCGTCTGTCTGTCAAAACTCTCCTCTCCTTTATCTGCTTTTCAGGCTGATCCCAGAACCTCAAAATTCCTCCAACGTTATCATGCAGAGCAATTTACCTCTGTCTTGGACCACATCTAAACACCATCAAAATGGTCTAAGTATTTGCTAAAATAAAGGCAGTTCTCTCCCCTAAGAAGAATTCTGCCACAGCTCAGCAAAGATACTTTCCCCCCAATATTTGTGATATTTGTGCAAGTTATTCAAAGATTATGAGCATTAACACTTGGTTATCTCATTATTTTCAGGAGTTATGTTGGAGAATTCCATTATCCACTCTTTATCCACCAAGGCATTGCACTTCCTGGAATGAACCTTGGTCTGCCTTTTTTGATTATAGGTGAAGCCAAGGTTTGTTTCTATGGGAATGCATTTCTGAAGTTACAATGAGGAAATATGATTTCCAATCTATAAATATTCATTTAAAAATGCTTCTTGGCTATGTTTAAATGAAAGTAAGTTTTATTACCTTTAATAAACTGGTAAGAGTGCTTTGGGGGAGCATTCTTCTGCTGGGGATGTCCAGGACTCAGTGGGAAGATGAGTCCTCTTTTGAAGTGGATAGAATTGAGTTGTGTGATTCATTTCTGCCTTAGAGTAGTAGTTACTCCAAGACTCCATTGCTAGCAATTTTTACTTGAGAGTGCTTATTAACTTTAGTTCGTTTATCTTCAAATTTACTTTAATGTTCTGCAGACAGTATTATTGTTTAGTTCTCTCCATAAAAAAAAATTAGAACTGCAGGGTAAAGCTTGCATATTCTTGCAGGTAAAATGTCATGATTCTCTAATATTAATTTCTTTAGGAATCCCGGGATGGTACTTAGCAATAATGACAATAATTGCTTTACTGATTTTTTTTCCTGATTTTTTTACTTTATGAGAGTAGCAATGCAAAGCCCTACTTGTGCATTATCTTCTGTCTTCTCATACGGACTCTACGAGGCAGGCATTATATTAACCCCTATTCTGTACTTGAGGAAACTGATCTCATGTCACTTATATATCACTGTTTTTGGGGAGGGCTTCCCTGGCTTCCCCTGTTCTTATGCCTGTCGTGCTTTATTGTTAATGCTTGTCTGACTGTTTACCCCACCAGGTCAGTGTGGAAAGGAATCATATCTATGTCAACACCTGCTACCCACTCAGTGCCTGGTATACAGTAGGTGCCTAATAACTATTTGCTGACAGAATGAGTGGATGGATGAATCCATGTAGGGAGCAGGAGTAACTCACTCAAAGTCAATAATGAAGTAGCAGAACTAAGACTCTACCCATGGCTGCAGGACTCCCAAGCCCAAGCTCGTACATGTCATGCAGAGGTTTCCTCCACCTCCTTTCCCCCAGCTCCCAAACAAAAACAATACCTTAATGTGTACAAGAAAACAGATCCTGTCTGTTGCCAAACACACACCTTTAATCATCTCTTTGTGGGAATTTCAACTCCACGGCATAGCATCTTTCATCTTTGGGAAAAGGCTGAATTCCTCCGAGGCTCTGTACTGGGAGCTCTTTACTGAGCAGGGTGTGAAGTCATAAAGGAAGACAAAGATAAAGGCACTGCCCTCAAGAAGATTTGAATCTAAAGCACTGGGTTGATACCACTCGGAGCCGTGTAAGAAGCCCAGACCAAGACTCATCCAGTCTGTGGTCAGATAAGATATGAATTTAAAACTCTGAAGTCTGGCTTGAGAGTCTTAAAATACAGAAGTGGGGGTGGGGTGGAGTGAGATGAGGGAGAATGGAGGATGGTGGGGGTTGTGCAGAATTTCTTTTCTTAAATGAAAAGCCCAAATAAAATAAATAAATGAAAACATAAATCACAGTGTCTTCTCCAGGCTCCTGGCTGGAGGAAAACAAATTAGAAAGGGCTTGAATGAAAGGAGTATTGAAGAAGCTTGACTTGAATTAAGTGGTTATATATTTTAAAAGCACTTTGCTGGGTCCTGTAAAAATAGCAAATAAAAAGGTAGTAATATCCCCTGGCTCTGCGAGGCAAATACCAGTAATAAAGTAAGCTTGGGGGGAAAATATAAGAGGAGTAAACTTCAGTAGAAGGGAAAAAGAAAGCATTTGGTTTAGAAACACTTTGACTTCTCCCTTAATAATTAATGAGGAGATGCTATGTTTTCAAATAGGTATCATGTGTCTTTCTAACACCACTCACTTTCCTCTTAAAATGGCCCCCCCAAAAATTTAAAGACATAACCTGAAAATTTTTTCTTTTGAAAGGCAACCTAAATGAACTATTTCAGGGCTATCAGATTGTTATAATTTGGGGTCCATTTTACAATCCCTTTTTTCATAGTTTGAAAAAAAATTCACAATGAAAATTATAGCCAGCATTCACCACAGGATTATTAAACATTAACTGGAGAGCTTAGATATTTTTACAAATACGTAGGGGCTTGGGCAGTGAGTCTTAAAGATATAGCTAAGAAAGAAAATAACATGAGAAAAGTTACCAGGAAAGAGCTAAATGAACTTCCTTCTTGTTAAGAAATGTTTCGGTCCTTTTGTTTGCAAATGGCAGGTGGGTCATACAATTCCAATGTAATTTCAGAAAGCCATCTTCTGAATGTAATAAACATGTCTGCAATAATAGGATTCAGAAAATAGCAAAACGCATTCCAGACGCCCTTTGATTGTGCATACAGAACAGAGAATTTAGCTATAATTGGCTATAACACAGTTATGGACACCAAATGACACACTATGGAGTTGGGTGATGTAGCAGCTCTGATTAGGGAAGGTACATTTCAGCCCAACACCAGAAATCAAATAGCAGCATATAGTGACACAGCACCTTCCCTTCCCTTCCCCTCCCTCCCTCCATTTCTCCCTCCCTTCCTTCCTATCTTCCTTACTTTCTCCCCTTCTGTGCAATTAAAGTATCATAAATGAGACTAGAAAACTTGTTTTATTATTATTCAACTAATCAGTTGTCAGCCAAGACTCCATTCTCTTCAGGAGCTAACAATTGTTTGGAAAGGGGAAGTAAGAGTCCATGGAGAATTGACTTTTGGAGAACTAGACGTAATTTAAATCAAGAATTATAATAGGAAATAAACCATTACAATAAACAAGGAAACATGCACACAGTTACTTTCATCGTGTAATTTTATTCACTCTAGTTGAGAAAATAAAGAGATAATACTGACCGAAGCACCTGGGTATTTAATGCAAACTATAAAATCTATTATATTAAACAAAGTCAAAAGCAATGTGAAAGATCTTGAATATTCAAGGCATGCACCTCATTACAGACTTAGCAAATTAAAACACAAATAGGATTAGAAAAGAATAATGTAACAATCTCCCACTACGGTCCCTAGAGCATTAAGTCATAAATTGGGTTTGCATTAAATTGTGCCTGCAGTATTGAATTCAGGGAAAGAGCTGTGGGCTGGAGATAAACCATGCTGGGCTACTCACCAACTTTGGCAAAGCTATGTGTTTTCTGAGACGTGTAGTAAATTTGTTAGAATACAGCAGGTCCACACACACAAAAAATGAGCACTTCATATCTTAATTAAAAAAATGTCTGGTGTCATGGCATGTAAGGCCTGCAGAGATGTAAATGCAGACAAAATCCACATGTGAAATGGAGCTGTATTTCCTACTTAAGTTTAAAGTCATTTCACTAAAGATGCTGCTTAATACCAGACACATTTAAAACAAAATGAAAGTCCTCAACACAGGGGTTTTCATTAATTTTGTTTTGGTTTGGTTTTTATTCTTGTTTGTTTGATTTTGCAAAGGAAGGAAGAAAAGGAGAAAGCAAATCAAACTCTGTAAAGAACACGTGTGTACTTCCAGAATATCCAAAGAATGTCCCCTTTCATTCCATATGAAGATCAGACCTTAACTATTCTGGCTGATCAGTAGAAACATACATATGACTTATTTTAGAAAGCAAATGAATATACTTAAATCAGTTTTTAAAATGCTGCAGGCTTTGAAAAAACACTTGACTACAAAGCACATGCCTTCCATTTCAAGTTTATTCTCTTGGGTTTGTTTTCTAAATCCCCTGTACAAGAGAGGCTGACTCGGGGAAAAAAAGAAATTGCTGTCATAGTTCTATGGCATCCACGTGATACGCCTTATGTTAATTCCTACTCACTGCCTCTTTGCATATGGGCAGGCCCACTCTGCTCCAGCTGTTGGTCCTTGTTTCTTTAAGGCCATTTTCAGGCACAGAACACAATTTATTTTCTCTTCCTTTTCCTTGGCATCCTAAGGCTGTTATGAGAATTAAAATTGAAGTAAAATGCCAAGGAGATAGTGGGTGCCCAAAAATGCTAGTCTAGGCTGGGCGCGGTGGCTCACGCCTGTAATCCCAGTACTTTGGGAGGCCAAGGAAAAGGAAGAGAAAAGGCCAAGAAAGGGTGGATCACAAGGTCAGGAGTTCAAGACCAGCCTGGCCAAGATGGTGAAACCCCCGTCTCCACTAAAAATATGGAAATTAGCCGGACGCGGTAGCAGACACCTGTAATCCCAGCTACTCGGGAGGCTGAGTCAGGAGAATCGCTTGAACACGGGCGGCAGAGGTTGCAGTGAACCGAGATCACGCCACTGCACTCCAGCCTGGGCAACAAAATGAGACTCCATTAAAAAAAAAAAAAATGCTAGTCTACCTGCTCCCACTTCATCACTGAGTACAGGTCATGAAAGCAAAATCTGCAAGGTATCCCAGCCTCGCAGGTTCCCCGGCGGAAGTCTAAGCTGCTGTGCTCAATGGTGCGCAGACTCTTCGGCTCTGCAGTGAAATGTCTAGACCTTGCTATTCGGGGGAGTCCAGGACTCCTCTTCCTCCCCTGTTTCTCTTCCCTTCCTCACCCCTGGGCTCCCAGGGCTCTCCCTCCCAGCCCATCCAGCTGTCGTGGCCTCCAGGCGACAGGTTTCTGCATCACACTTAGCAGCAGTCTGTTTAAGCCTACGTTCTCTATTTTTAAAAGCTTGCTTGAAAGTCTAAATGGCTCCCATTTTGGCTTTAGTAAGACAAATACGGGCTAAAATACGCGGTGCCCCTTAAGTATGATGGATACTCAGGACCCTCTGAAGTTTCCCATCGCCAAAGACTGGCTTCTCACGGTGGCAATTTTTCTACCATGTTATTTATGTGGTGGTTTTACTTCTAATTATGGCTCATCATGGCTGTTAGTGCTGAGCAGTAAGAGAGCAAACTGCATTGTACTGCCATTTAACTCCAGCCCATAAAATGGGCAATAAAACCGAGGGTTTAAAAACCAAACAAAACAACAAAAAAAACTTTCTGTGACAAGCTCACATCCGCTTCTGCCATTCTCAGGCTGGAAACTCTGAGGAAACACATAGGGGCAGGTAACTTCTGGGGCCTGGGCGCCTCAAATTTCAGCTTTCAGCAAACCTTTATTGTAGACAAAACAATCCCAGACCTCGGATATAATTAACACATGCCAGGTTTAATCAGAACCAGTGTACTTCGTTGTTTAGAAACTAATGAAGGCAAATAGATGTTACTTAACACTGTAAATAATGAAAGGTCTTTTGTTGTTCTCAATTTTGATTACTATTTTTTGATGCTAAGAAGAATGCCACTTGGTGTGTGTGTAAACAAAGAAGATAAATGGCTGGGATGAGAATGAGTTGTCCATAATCTGATTAAAGCGATAGAGCTGGCTCCTAGGAAAACCTCACAGGGCTTAATGATTGGGTTGTTGTTCTTAATATGTCTAATGTTCACTCTTAAAGAAATCAAGAAAAATGTTAAGAGGCTCCTGATATTTCACCGTGGCAGTGGGCTGTCAGAGCTTCCAACAGGAAAAGAACGTTCTCTGTGGCTGGAGCACAGTGTCCAGCCATGTAAGCTAATTTGCCCAAATGATATTAGGAGGCATTTTAAAACCTAAATCTGCTCCAATTCATTCACTCTGCTGGCGAGCCATCAGGGACAAGGCAAGGACAGGCTTGGTTTTGTTGAAGTCATGATGTGGTAAAACAGCTGGGAAACTCTCTATTTTTCTTTTTCTTTGGTTAGTTCTTTTCCTTCTTGACAAAATGCTCCTGGATTCCGTTAAATGTCTGCTAGTGTTTGGATAATAAGTGCATTACTTAAAAGCCTGTGTATCCTCTAGCCTGTTAAGATATTAAGGAGGAAGCTTAGACTCATAGTTGTGCTCTGCAAGAGCTCATTCTGGTCAAATGTCATTACTTAACCCTCCTGTCTTATAGTGTGAGTTCTGTAGTTGTGTGTTTGTGTGTGTGTGTTCATGCAACAATTACTCATGATTAAGTAGTGCTGTACTCTTAGGAAGGTCTGTGTGCATTGTGCATTTCCTCCAGTATACAGTCATCATGGAACTTGCAGATCTCCTAATAAATTTTAGGATTACCCCAATAATATTAGGTCATTAGGATCTTTGTTACCTTTGAAACTCCAAATTGGACAATTAGATTTCAGATGGACAGGAAATGAATTATTCTGCTTATTTTAAGCCAGCAACCCAAATGATTTTGAATACTCCCATTTCAATTCAACAAATAGGTATAGATAGCCCACTGGGTGCTAGTGTCCTGTTTTGTGGATGAGAAGCTGAGGTTCAGAGAGGTTAAATAACTTCCCCAAGACAATTAGCAGGGTGGGTAGTCAGTAGCCGAGTCCTAACTTTAAACAAAATCCATCAGATTCTCAAGTTCATACTCTTCCTATCACCCTATGTACGTCAATCATCAGTTAAACTTCTGTGTTTCAACCAATATTAAATGTCTCAGACCGGGCTCTTTTCTTGGTAGTGTTCATGAATCTGATAGAAACAAGCAACTGACCCTTTCCGAGTCCAAAAGAAGGAGCGGTTGGCAGGGATGTGGCCAAATTCCTCCCAATACCATGGTGAGCGGGGTGCTTCAAAGTACTTCTCGGTCCCCCAATGTGTCTGCCTCCTCTTTCTCTCACAGATCAGCATTTGACTTTGGTCACTTTGTAAGCCCAACAGACTGAGGTTGGATTCCCAGAGACCCTGGGAGGACCACGGGGTAGAAAGGAAGAGAAAGAGAGAGGGAGAGTGAGAGTGAGCAAGAGACAGAGTTTGTTCTCTTTCTGTCTTTTCCAACCCTTTTCCCCCTCCTGCTGGCCTATTTTAGAGCCATGTTGTCACACATTGGCACACCAATCTGAGGGCAGAGAGGGAATGACAGAAGATGAAACAAAATCACAGCTGTATTAGAGACTTCTCATTTTTGAACAAGATGTGGAAAAAGGTTGAAACTAAGCTGCTTTCTCTTGGAAAATGGTTGCAGTAATTTTAGGGGCAGGTTTTTAGCGTCTGAACGTATTAGCTGAAGTATTTGAATATAATGAGCTATGCTGCATGGGGGAGTGGAAAGGGGCCAAGGATAGGTGGGACAGTTGGAGTGGTCTTGGGCAAGCCACTTCACCTCTCTAGGCCTCAGTTTTCTCTTCTTCCCCAGGTACACGTTGAGCCAGACAATCCCTGAGATTTCACAGGAAAGCAGTGAGGAGCAGAGCAGCACACTACACTGCAGTCAGCTGAGTGGCCTGAACCTTAGCTCTGTCACTTAGCTGGAGCTGTGTGACCTGGGTTGAGTTACTCAATTTCTACGAGGCTTAGTTTCCACCTCTGTGAAATGGGGATAAGGTGTCTGCCTCAAAGGGTCATTAAGGGGGCTAGATTGGCAAATGCACAGGCAGCTTCTGGAGAAGGCATTTTCCCAGGACTAGGAAGAAGAACTGGTGAGTGGGATGCTTTGAAGGTGAGCAAAGGAGGATAATTGGTCTATGAAGAATTTCAGACTGGGAAAGGCCTGACCTTGGAGTGGGTTGGGGGTGCTCTGGGCAACCCTTTTCAAGGGAGGAGAAAATGGAGTAACTGTCAGAAAATAGGGTGCCTCGATGCTAAGCTCTGTGGGGACATTGCCTTGGAGGAAGAAAAAGAAATCTTGGAACCCCTCTCTGTTTACTACTTTTCATTTCTTAATTCTTTATCTATAATGAAGATGGGAAGGTTTACAATTTTGACGGTTCTATTTATTTCTACCATTTTCACCTAAAACAATACAAGGAGCATCAATTATTTCCACCCTGGTTTCAACTGCAACTGGATAAAGTCGGTTTAATTAAACATGTTCCATGTCTGAGGGTCTGTTTTGTTTCTCTGTCTGTCTGTCTGTATCTCTCTTTCTCTACCACCAACCACCACACCATCCCTGTCCCCTTCTTCCTTCTCATCTCCATTTTCCAATCTCACAGCTGGGCCCAGGAAAACACGGAATAAGGACCCAGTGAACTAAAGGGGCTGAAGCCATGACTAGGAATCATGTGTGTGAAGAAGCCCAGAAGAGCAAATCCTCCCCAGAAGGACACACGGAGACCGCTAAGGAAGGAGGGAGGATACCTTCTGTTCCTGTGTTCAGGCTCTAATGCGCCCAGGTCACAGGAGGCTGCCCCTCCAAGCAGAGAAAATGATCTGTCCCTATCAGTGCCAGGCGGAGGGCAGGGGATTTCGCACCTGAGCAAGGGATGGGATGACTCCCAAGCTTCCGTTCTCCCTAGAGTTCCTCCTCAGGGTCTCTGTGGACACAGAGGAGGAAGCAGGAGCTTTGTTTGCATAGTCATGGTCAAATATTTATATTTGTTTAGGATTTGCTTCTATAGAATGTTTTTGTCATTCAAATCTATTTCCAAAATAAATCTGGATCTCTTTTATAAGAAAATGCAGTGAAAACACCAGGATAAAGAAAGCAGAACTGAAATTACTGAAAAGGAGCAAAGGCATTAGATGTTGCCAGGCATCTGAGATGAGATGATTAAAACAGCCAGGTGGCTCTGAGCTAAGGCAAAAGGCAGAATCTGGGGCAACACAGTTTATATCATCTGACAACATAAAGCATGCACATCCTTTGTGTCGAGCCACACTGCTTCCTGGAACAAACTCAAGGCAGAATTTATTACCTGGGTTCCTGTTTAAGTGCATGTTGAATGACCAGTTGACGAAAGCCTTCAAATAGAGTTTTGCAAAAGAACAAAGAATGAGACATAGAGGACCGACCCTCTCTGAAAGGGTTCCAGAATTAAGATTACAGAAGCTGACCCAACATTTGCTCACTACATTTTAAATTGAACTTAATACCACCTTTTAAAAAATAACCACTTTTAAAATAATTTTTGCTTATATCAAAAGTAACACATGTTAATTGCAGGAAATTTGTAAAATACAGCTTAAAAGAGAGGCGGCGGGAGGAGAGAGAGAGAGAGAGAAATCTATAATTCATCACTCACCACTATTGACAGTGTCATCTTCCTATGTTTTTGTTTATGCATAGCTATGCATATCTATTTTGCAAAGATAATAAATTGCTGTACTATATCTTTTAAACTTTTTAATTTAATAATGTACTATGAATATTTCCCATTCAATTAAATACAATGACACTGAATGCTTATGATACTGTATTGATATTAATACTGTAGAATACATCCGGAAGATATTATTACAATATGTTTAACCAATCCCCTGGGTGCTAGATATTTGGGTTTCTAACATTTCATCTTTTTATATTCTGTGATGAACATCTGGTGCTGTTCTCAGGGTACCCTCCATGACCAGTTGTGTTTCAGAGAAGGCAGGTCTGGTCTATTCAAGGCCAGGATCCCCCGGAGGTCAATACATTATTTGCCCAGTGAATTGTGGGCGTATCTATACTTTTTGCACTTTTCCAGACAGGAAGGAGGAAGTAGTACTGAGAACCCCCAGTCTTGGGTTAAGAAGCATTCTCTGGGCTGCTTAGGGAAGAAGATTTCTATCCCAAGGTCCTGCAGCCTTGGGATGGGTAGGATGGGAGCAGAGAAGACAGAGTGTGGGGCCAGCGTGGAGGCAGCAGGGAGGGGTCCCTCATGGCCACTGATTGGAGCCCTCATATTCCTTGTGGGGAGGCTGTAATTTCTCCAGAGATGCTTCTCTACCTGGAGGTCTGCCCTGTGTCGGGAGCATTAGTGGCCCTGCAGAGAGGTGGGACGTATTTGGATACTCTTACTTGTAGTGAGTTTGTTGCCTCCCAAAAGGTGTGTGGCATTTCTAAGTTGTTCTGCTTTTCCATGGTTCTTCAGAAGACTTGAATCTGGTTTGTAATCTAGGCACCAAAATTGAAATTCCCTCCAAAGAGCCACACGAATAAATGACCTCCCATACCATCAAGTTCTCTCTACGCATGGCAATCCCTAGTTAATCTCAGACAGATAAGAAGAGAAAGTATTTTTCATCAGTGACAAGGAAAGTTTTTTCTGGCTAATGTGGTATAGTGGCAAATGCAACTAAAAACCACCCCCAAGCATGTCTTTATTCATTTGTACACATCCAACAACATCACTTTTAAGTATGCATAGGTAGGATAAATATTAAATCATTAAATATCTGAAGTTATTGTAATCCTATTCCAGCACTATTCTTTTTCGCTACATTAAAAAAAAATTTCTGGACTGTGCTTCAACCTCAAAGGACATACCTTGGAAAGAATATTTCATTAAAGACATTGTTGGAGCAACTTTTATTATTCATTAGTGTGTTTTAAAGTGGACCTGAACAGAAAAGCTTTTTGCTAAAGTAAAAATACATCCGTTTCTATGATCTAATTGTGCAATTTGTTAGAATTTCTATCTATCAGTTCAAAGGGAAACTTGGTTTCAGTGAATTTGTTTTTAATAAAAATGTGCTATCTGTGATAAATATATTTCACTTTGTTCAAATGGATTTGATTGGGAAAACATATTGAGCAGAAGTACTGGTACAGCTTAATTTCATTGCTTTGAGAAAATGTATTGAATGCTGGTTTGAATTAAATTCTATTTGTTTTAATAAAAGTGTATTGGCCTGAGTGTACATATATTTGTTTTAGTGGCAGTGCATTGGATCCAATAAAACTATATTGGCTTCACTGCTTATGTCTCCTTTTCAGTGAAAATGGATTGAACGAGAAAACGAAATAGGCATGAATCAGCCAGCCCCAAGGTCTCTGTTTGGTAAGAGTATCCAAATAAACTGGGAGAGAGGGGGATTTCCATAGACTTTATATCAAAATATGCTTTTAAATTTAAATACCTTTCACAGTCAAGGACTCAGATGTGAAACTGAATTGCCACCATAAAGAATGCAATTTTCTGAAGCAGCCCTTTCCATGGACAAGTTATGGGACTGTCCAGGACACGAAAGGAAGAAATCCTCTGACAACCCAGGGCAGATTCGTCAGCATCCCTTAAACTTTACACGGGACTCATTGGTTCCAATTAGAGGCTGTCTACCAAGCATTCCTAAATCCCTTAAATGAACAGAAGAAGGATCATGAGTACTCCCCAAGGATGGTGCTGGCCCATCAGCATGGAAACAGGTCTGACTCTGAACTGATTAAAAAGAGGGGAAAAGGGAAACACGTGTCACCCTGAGACATGCTTCAGAATCACCAGACTTCCCAAAGATTATAGACCCTCGGAGAAGAATCGGCTTCCCACAGGGAGTTGATGCTGGTACTGCCATCTAGAAAATGGCAGCCTCTGCCAAGTGCCATCACTGCATTGTGTAGCTGTAAATGGCTCCAAGATGCCAGGCCACAGATTCTCCTTTGCATAGGTGACCTGACCCGAAAGCCAGTGTTAAAATAATGGGGAGCCATGACAATATTGGCTGCTATCCCTATGTGACTGTCTCTCCATTAAAGAAAGTATGTGCTCTGAATTGTTTTTCTACCAGAAGATGAACTTGATCTCGACTCCTCTACCCAGTTTCATTTAGCCTTGATGAGAAATAAATGCAAACACTACTTTCATTAACACCTTTCTTCCAACTAAATGTGCTAACGAGCTCCAGACTTCAACCTTCCCACTAATAACCGCTAATCCTGAAGTGGTATCATTACCAAGGAAATCTAAGCCCTTAGTGTGTAGTTGCTCATTTTTTGAATGCCTGAATCCTTATAAGACCCTACAAGGATAAGAGAGAAACATTTATTCACAGATTCTTTTTTTCCTAGAAATAGTCCCAGTTATATACTAGAAGTCAAGAAAAAAAATTGAGTTTCTGATAAATAAGTTTTCTGTGCTGTCCTTGGAGGAGTGGGGTTGTGACCCTGGGGGACAGCAAGTGGTTCACTTTGTCAGAATGTAGCACTGATCAGCCACGTTACATAAATATGATGTGGGGTGAGATGATTTCAGGAACTCCCAAAAGGTGAATGGAGAAATGAGACAAAGAAGGGAGGCAGCTAATGCAGGGTTTGTTGTTAAGCACGTTACCACTGTGGGCAACCGGAGCTTGAGCCTGCTGTGGGAAATCTAGGAGTTGGCAGAAAACCTATGTCTTAGAATTATCCCACTCAAAGGGCAAGGGGGCTGAGGTATGTATAGATCATGCACATCTATACATTCGTTTCCATCCTCATTAGTTGAGAGCTGCTTCTGGGAGCATTAATTCTCTAGTGGACCCAGCCTGCTAGGTGAGCAGGCACCATGGGCTCTGACCCCCAGAAAAAGCCTTTAGGCAAAGAATGCAGTTGGAAGTGGTAAGGCTGAAGGGCAGGGCAGGGCACTGGTAAGGCCTGCTACCCTATGAAGCCCACTTTACAGATGAGTAAACTGGGAAGTAGAGGTTTAGTAGTTCTCCCAGCGACACAGACAATAGGTAGCACAGGCAGAATGCAGACCCAGCTTCTGCCTCACTTGAAAGTCAGTGGCTTAACCCTTTAGTCGCATGGCTCTGATCATGCTGTCCAGCTGAGGAAGCTGGCATGCCTCCCAAGTTTTTTGTGTTTTGTTTGTTTTTTTGTTTTTTTGTTTTTTGTTTTTTGAGGCGGAGTCTCGCTCTGTCACCCAGGCTGGAGTGCAGTGGCACGATCTTGGCTCACTGCACGCTCTGCTTCCCGGGTTCACGCCATTCTCCTGCCTCAGCCTCCCGATTAGCTGGGACTACAGGTGCATGCCGCCACTCCCGGCTAATTTTTTGTATTTTTAGTAGAGACGGGGTTTCACCGTGTTAGAATGGTCTGGATCTCCTGACCTCATGATGTGTCCGCCTCAGCCTCCCAAAGTGCTGGGATTACAGGCGTGAGCCACCGCACTGGGCCTCGCCTCCCAAGTTTTAAAAATCATGTTTGGAGGGTTTTTTTCACTGAGTCAGGGGTGGGGGCCGTATTGCAGATAGGAGAAAGGGAACTGGAAGTGTTACATTGCCTGAGCTTCTGCACCTTGAAGTGGCCAGATAGTGATCTCTTTCAGACTGAACTGAATCTTAGCATCTAGTGCATGTTTATGGGATGCTAAACTCAACTTGTCCTATGATACGTATGATACATCTTTGATTAATAGGCAATTGCAAGTGACTGCATGACCGTGTGCTCCTGGGTTATTTTCAGCAAGCCAGGGGCTCCCAGCTATCACCCAGCTCCACCAGCCCCCATGTTGTTCACCTGTTTGTCCCTCTTTCATGCTCATCCTTTTGCAATCAGCTTTTCCATTTCAGCCGTGCTTGCTAGCTGCAAGCTGCTTTGTGAAGTAAGTTATGATGACTTTGTGCTATAAAGTAAAACAGCAATCCTCACAGCTGTTTTGATTCCATTTAATGAAATGGTGGTGACATCTGAATGTCACAATTGCAGAGAGGCGGATGGGTTGTTGCAGTTGCTGAGAGGAGAAAGATCAGTATTATTCCCTGGGCTAATATCTCATATGACAATTCTGCAGTTACCATTGCTCTGTGTCAGGCGATGGTGGCTGCTAGGCTCCAACGGACCTCTATTTTTTTTTCACTTCCTATAAATACAATAGGGCAGTGGGGTGGAGAGGATGCAGACGGCATTGTGAAGATTGGGAGAAATATTTCAGGGGAAAGAAGCACACACCTAACAGTTGCTGCCATTCAAGAACTTGAAAAGTACACCATTTTGGGAAAACCAATAGCATACATGCATCCCATTGAAAAGTGCTGGAAAAATCAGTGATTTCTCCTTCCTTACCATGTGTAAAGCAGAGAGCAATGCTGGGAAGACATCAGACAGAAAACATGAAGGCAAGTCAAGAAGCCAGTCTCTCCTCAATCAATTATGCGAGAGTATTATCAAATCAATGCATTCACAGTGTGAACGCTTGCGGCAGATGGACGAACACTTGTCGGCTATCTGGAGCCGCAAGAGAGTCAGATTTATTTTCAAAGCTTGTTTGTCTCATTTCTCCTGCCTGGTGCTGGAAGGCAGAGCATGCAGCTGTGATTTTTCAAATGTAAGAGATCTCCAACTATTTTATAGTGTGTGAGATTGGGCTCTGCAAGCTCAACTCTCTAGGACTTCTGGCTTTTTTTCCCCTCAGAATGAGGACAAAGGAGTGCAGGCTTAGCCAGCGCTCTCTCTCTCCATGCTTGCAGTTCTCAGCAATGGAAGGACGAGGTTGGATGGATCCATGACTGGCATTTGGGTCTTGGCTGTGATGGTGAGGTTTCTCCTACTGCGATCTCAGAGTTGGGGCATACAGGAAGGAAGAGGAAGCTTCTCCCTGAGGCACTGCCTGTGTTAGGATGATGGGCCCTTAGCGCAGGAGGGTGTTACCAGTGGTTCTCAGGCAGTGGTAGCACTCCTTCCTGCCACCAAGGGTTCTGGTATTCTTGGCTGGCAGAGAACTTGATTCTGAGCTGATCAAGGAGAAAAGGGAGATCATATTGAGTCAGAACTGGTAACTTCACAGCCTCTGCCATCCAACTGCAGAAAGTATTTTTCAAGTTTCTCCTTGTGGTAGGAATCATCATTCTGGTTTTGTGTATTGGGCCAAGTGGAAGTTCATTTGTGGTCTTAAAGTCAACAAGGAGTTCATGAACATTCTAGGTCTGGATTTGCAGCCTCCTGACCCAGTGCATGACCAAGAAGCCTTGTTAAACAGATTCTAAGTACTTCAGAGCAGAGTGAGTGGTGGAGGATGGCCAGGGTCTCAAGGCTGTGTGCCTCAGTGTATTCATTCATTCTTTCATTCATTCAATCAGTTGATCAGCAGGCCTGGATTAGGCCAGAGGTTCTCAACCCTACCCTACCTCTGACTAAGTCAGACTTTCTGGGTGATTCTATCACGCAGTCAACATTGAATTGCTGTGCCAGGCACTGAGGATACCATGGTGCACAGAACATTGTCCCTGTCCTCATGGTCCAGAGTGACAAAATGGAACCCAGCTGTGATAGATGTAAGCTCAGGCTTCTTATAGAGGCAGCCTCCAACCCAAATAGGGCAAGAAGAAGGAATCCACGATGACTCATCTGAGGAGCAGACACTGCACTGATTTCTGAATTATCTAGTCAAAGAATGGGGAAGGCACATTGCACAAAGTCCTGGAGAATCTACGAGGAGCCTCTTGTAGCCATCGTGTACAATGCAAGCTAGAGGGAAAAGTGGGCAGATGGGGAGAGAGGTGAGCTGGACTGGACGGTGGGGGGTTTGGTGGGTCATGCTGGAAAAGTGAGCCCCTGTTTTATGGGAAAACTCTGAAGGGATTGCCAAGATCAGATTTCATTTTCAGAGAAAACATCTGACAGCTGAGTGATACAAGAGATAGGAGGGGGCTATGGACAGTTACAAACTGAACAAATGAAAATAATTCGTATTTGCCACTGTTTACAATTAGGGTTTGGTTCTTGGGGGAGAAAAGATAGATGGTGAAATTTTATTGAAAAAAAATTTCTATAAAATTCCCATTGGGTTGTTTTAGGCAAGCAGTTTTTAAAAAATTGAACTGAACTTGAAATAGAAAAATTTAAAGGCTTGCTCTGAATATATGTTTTTGGGGATACACACACATATTTGTTTGATTCTCTAAACAAATCACTTCTGGCTTGGGATTTAAAAAACATTTTTTGGGAGGACAGGATCTTGCTTTGTCGCCCCGGTTGGAGTGCAGTGGTGTGATCACAGCTCACTGCAGCCTTGAACTCCTGAGCTCAAGCAATCCTTCTGCCTCAGTATCCGATGGCTTGGGCTTTTTGGGGGGATGGTGGTGTTTGGTGAGCTCAGCTCACCTCTCACCCCATCTGGCCACTTTTTCCTCTGGTTTGCATTGTACACACTGGCTACAGTAGGCTTCTTATAGATAGATTCTCCAGGACTTGGCACAATCTATCCTGCCTTCCGTCCTCTTGCTGAAAGGATCATACTTTGTAGAGTTAATTAAGAAGTCAGCTTCTGGAGGCAGAAAAACCTGAGTTTAAATCTCATTTCTTCCCCTCCATACTCAGATTCTTTGTCTATAAGATAGACTGGGAACAGCACCTTCCTCCTGGTAAAACAATGAAAAGTATGTAAATACATATACATTCTTGTGAAGAGCTTAGCACAGAGACTGGGACATTGGAAGCAGCCAAAATGGTAGAAGCAACCAAAGAGCAAAAGACGGAACACAAACGACTCAGAAAAGTAATGTGCTGATCCATCAAGTGACCCGATTTCTATTTTATTCCACTTTGGCATGATCTAGCAACTTTTTTTTTTTAAACAAAAAGGAAAAGGGACTTGTAGGTCAGAGTCTTAGCAACCAGTCACTATAAACTTTGTGCAGAAGAGCTGTATGAACTCGATGATTTCTGCTCTGAGCTGCTGAGCTAAAACTGACTTGCAAAATGACCCACCTCTGCTCTGGTGACTGTCGCTTGTTCTGAAGGCAGGAGAGAATTTGGCTCCTTCGCTTATGATATCTACAGTAACCCATCAGCTGCTGTGCTGAAGGATGTGTTCAGCGCTCCCCTTTCCCCTTTAATGTGCCATTAAATCAAATACTCTATTAGCAGAATTAGTTCATTCCGTGTCTGCACTGAAACGTCCTGTGAATTGCGTGATGTCTTCGTAAATGGCCCTGCACTCTGGGGTCTACTTCAGCAGTTTATATCCTGCGGAGGAGGGCCGAGTTGCCCAAGGATCTGATGGCCTTCCTCTAAGTGAATTATTATGGCTTCCACAAAGGATAATTATTTGGATCATTTTACCATGTGCAGGCCTGGTTAATTCCATGCACTGTTGATCAGGCTCTGGCCCAAGACCTGCTGTCCTCACACCTGCAGCCAGGACCTGCCTTGGCCACGGGCTTCCCACCTTCTCAGCTTCTCAGCTATGCATAGGTCCACTCTAGAGACTGGTTCCAAAATGCATGCTTTTCCTGAGAGTGAAAACATGGAAAAATTCCTTTTCCCAAAGAATTTAGGGCAGGAACTTAGCATGTCTAAATTTTTGTTTTCTGAAGCAAGAGCTGGGATTGAAACTCAGGATCTATATTTCCATTCTCTCTTACTTATACTTGTCACCCAATACATGTGAAAGCAGGCAATGACAACTGCTGTGCCTCTGTCATAATATTCTCATGCTCTGAAAATTAGCAAGGATCTTAAGCACGCAATGTCACGTTCAGCCTGGGCATGTTGAGCACCAGCGTGATTCTTCATCTGCCAGGGCTCTGGGCTGCTGCTGTGGGCACTCCGACTGCTTTTCCTTTATGTCAAGTTGCATTTAGCCAAGGTGCATTTCATCTGTTATGCTCTCTTTTCCTAAAGCAGAAAGTCAGTATGTTAGGGGAGTATTTGCTCCATATCAAGTAAACCTTAGAATGGTGTACTGGTAAATGTTTGGCCTTTTTTCAGGGGATGGAAGGGAAAAGCCTGGTTTATAATGTCTGCCAATTTCCATGGTGTAAATACTGCCACTGTGGCTGATTTCAAGCTACCAACGTGACATTATTGAATACAGAGTTGGAAAGAAATGTTTGCAACACTCCCATTCCATGGTATTTCCATGAAAATAACCTCAAGAACCGTATGTAATAGTTAACTACATAAAATGATTAGGATGGGATGAGTTTTGAATATTCATTATATCTTAAAATGTAACCCATTTAATTGTAAGTTTATACGATTTAACTTTGAAAATGACTGTGTTTACAATGGACTTGCAAAATTCCTCAGAATTTAACAACTGGCTCTCACAAGCTAATATAAACCAGCTCCACACATCACTGAGTTTAAGGATAGAAAATATTTCTCACTTACCACTCAGTCCAGCATGGATATTTGACAATGGCTCTCCACATGGTGACTCAGGGACCCAGGCTCTCTCCATTTTGAATCTCCATTCCCTTAAGAGCCTCAGAACCCTTTGCTTCCAGCTTGGGGTTGGGGAAAGCACGGAAGTTTTCACATGGGTAGTTCTCATGGCCCAGACTTGGAAATGGTTTGTCACTTTTGTCCATATTCTGTTGGTTGGAATTCTGTCACATGGCCACACCTGACAGCCAGAGAGTCTGGGAAATATAGTCTAGCTGTGTGGCCAAGAAAGACAGGAAATGGGGTGGGTGAGCATCTAGCCCGATTTTGCCACAGCAGTGGGATTGACTCCTTCACTGGCTGATGTCAGGAAGCAGGTAGACTAGGGAGGAAGAACAGCTGCCCGCCTGTCCTTATTGAGCATTCGGGAGTTTAACAGGCATGAGCAATGAAATTAATTGTTATGAATTTGGCAATTAATAAATAGAACTATGCCTGTGTAGGAAGGAGGATAAATGTTATTTACTATTACTGATGGGCAGGATGTTGTGGCAGTTGCATGAGCTGGTTTTTCGAAGCTCAGTGGTCCCTCCATCCACTCATCCACATATCCAATAAACCTTTAGCGAGGCTCCATGTTAGCTTCTGGGGATGCAGATGTGCTTAGGACATGCTTATAGTCCGGTGAGGAAGACAGAATCAGACAAGCCAAGGCCAAGATCAGTGTTCTAACCAATGAGAGAGCAGCTAAAATTCTGGAAAGTTATTTTCCTCTTTCTAAGGAGGAGACAGTTGATGTGGTTCTAGATGGATGTATGGGTAGAATTTTCTAGGTGTAGAAGGGGAAAGATATTCCAGGTAAAGGGAACAGCTTGTGCAAAAGTTGAGGGGAATGGCAGAGCATGGCTTGTTCCAGAAATGGCAAGAAACTCTGTGTCCAGAGATGGGGCTGAATAGATTGGCTATGTCAAATTGTAAAGAGCTTTCCCTGGAGTGGATGGGAGTTTGGAATTTACCTGTAGGCCCATGCTTCTCAAGTAGGGGACACCTACCTCCAGGGATACTCAGGGATATGCCAGGAAGGATGTAAATACAGAGGAAACTTTCTTTATTTCTTCCCTTGATGGTAAGCAATTCGAAATGAGTTTTGAGAAGTTCTAGAAAAGAGTTCTTTCCATCTCAGTAGAGTGGATATCATCTCAGTGGACTTCCATCTCAGTGAACTGATACCAGCCCTGTGGTCAGTGCAACACTATGCTCAGACGGGCTTAAGCTGAGCCACGTGCTGCACCCCTGAGCCCCGGGGTGGGTGCCCAGCCAAAGCCCAAGAGTTAAGAGAGGGGAAAGGGTGTTCTAGAGGAAAATCCAGACATGGGAACCAAGAAGGGGAAATGGCTGCCAGGTAGCCTGGCCAGCAGCTGACCCCTATAGGTGACAGCAGGTGGACAGCTGTCCCTCGAACTGCCATTTGCAATAGAGAGCAGGCCAGGTATGAGAGAGAAAAAAATCATTTTCTTTCAGTTTTTGGTTCTTGAAATAATGGGAGGTCCAACAGAATAATGAGAGGGCTGTTTCCACAAGATACAATCAGGTGGGAAGCTGGGGTGGGGCTGGTCCCTTCATCTCCAGCCCTTGAAATATAAACCAGTTCCCATTCTGTTTCCTCTCAGGCTCCTGGCCTGAGTAGCTTCTGGGCAAAGCCAGTGGCTTCATTGTGGTCACTGTAATTGTGCCAAGTCATGAACCTGTAGGCTGAGCCAGGAAGGCCCCAAAGTGGATAAGCCAGGCTGACGACATGAGCACCCCTCACCTCACATCCTGCCCCATAAATGGCTTGAGTGGGAACCAGAAAGCCTGGAGCAGATTCGGCTATGCTGCGTGCTCTTGGGAAAAGACCCACAGCCAAGCCAAGACCAGTCTGAAGACCCTGAGCCCCACAGGAAAGGCATTATTTGTGAGGCCTCCACATAGGGGGTGTGGTAGGGAGAGCAAGACTTTGAAATCAGAGAGCCTAAGGTGGAATCCCAGTTGTACCCTCTGGGATTGTCTGGGGACAAGTGGCTTTAGCTCCGGAACTCAGCTCCCTCGCACGTACGTGGGGATGACAACACCTGCCCTTCAAGGTTGTGAAGATTCATCAAGACCACATGAGTAACGCACCTGGCATCGGGTGTGGCACAAAACAGGTCCTCAGGAAATGCCAATCTGCTTAATAAGAAGAAGATAGGCCGGTAGTGGCAGCTCACGCCTGTAATCCCAGCGCTTTGGGAGGCCGAGGTGGGCAGACCTCCCAAAGTGCTGGGATTACAGGAGTTCGAGACCAGCCTGGTCAACACGGTAAAACTCTGTCTCTACAAAGAAAAAGAAAAAAAAGCTAAAAGTTAGCTGAGTATGGTGGCATGTGCCTGTAATCTCAGCTGCTTGGGAGGCTGAGGCAGGAGAATCACTTGACCCGGGAGGTGGAGGTTGCAGTGAGTTGAGATCATGCCACTACACTCCAGCCTGGGCAACAGAGCCAGGCTCTGTCTAAAGAAAAAAAAAAAAAAAAAAAAAAAAGAGAAAAGGAAGAAGAAGAAAAAGGAGGAGGAAGAAGGAAGAGGAGGAGGAAGGAGGAAGGAGATGACACTTAGCAGTAGTTACTATGTACACTCAGCGCCTTCCCATTCCTTATCTTATTTAATCCCAATGACTGTCTGATGCAAGTCCCATTGTTATTCTCCCCTGATAGCTGCAGACGAGGAAGCTTACAGAGGTGGAGTCGTCGCCCAGGGTCACACACTTGGTGAGCAGAGAGCTGGGATACGACCCAGCCAGCTGGGGGCTGAGGAGGCCGAGGGAGAAGCAGCTGGCGATGAAGCCTAGAAAGGAATCAAGTCTGCTTCCTTGCTTGGCCTTCGGTGCCATTGACAGCAGACTCCCCTCAGCAAGCAAAACTTGCTGCAAATTGAGCTGTGAGTTTCTTGCAGGGTGGAGCTGCCCTCAGCTGAGTGGAGCTGGGAGGTGAAACAGGAGTGTGAACGATGTGAAGCGCCCATTACAAATTTCTGGCCGCCATCTAATTTTAGAGGCTTCACGTTTCAGTATGAAATGTTGTTGTTCGTGCCACCAAACTAGGAAACAGAATCATGCCAGGAGAAACCCCCTCCTCCACCAAGTTTGATGCTGTAAAAATGTCTAATGGGGAAATCTTCTCAATGGTAAATTACTCCACTGCCTTCTTTTCCTCTCATTTTGCATTGGAGCTCTCCTCAATTCCTACTGGAAGATGTTCAAGGCTGGGCCAGGAGAATTCTGGAGACTTTTTCCCGGACTTGACATAGCCCTGGCATTCAGCAGCCCCCTCCCTCTCACGTGGAGTGAAAATCAGGAAGACAGCAGAAGGTGGCAAACCTACTGTCAAGAACCAGAGTGTCAGGAACCAGATTGTAGTGATAAATTGCTACATTGGCTGAACTAAAAATTGTAATAATAATAACAATTAACATTTATGCAGCATGTACAATGCTCCAGTAAAATATTCTTTTAAGGTCACGATGTACCTTTATCATGATGTTGTCATAGTGTATCTACAATAATAGCAGCGCTAGCTAACATTTATTGAATAATTACTGTGGTTACTTTATCTGCATCATCACATTAATCTTTAAAACTTCACAACAACGCTTTGAGCCTGGTGCTTTTATTATTCCCATTGTACAGTTAATAAAACAGGTTTACGTAGTTAGTGGCTGAGCTGGGTTGCAAACTCAGGCACGTCTGAATCCAGAGCTGAATTCTTACCCACTCCAGAGACTGCCTCTCAGGGCAATGTCCATTCTCCTTTTATTTTCTTTAAGCACCTGGTCATTCTAAAAGCATGTATTCCTCTGTGTGTGTGAGTTACGTACACGTGTGTGTGTTTCCCTTTCTTTTCTAGGAGTTCAGGCTCATGACTGCTTATTTACATGATGTGTTGGTGTCAAAGGTGGGTCAAATGTCTTCTCTACATACCCAGCTTCCTTCCACTCTAGGAGTTTAACTTCTCCAACATTGTCGTGGGGTACCTGGTGACCTCAGTTTCTCCTCTCCGCTTCATCCTGGACTTCACCTGAAGCTTGAGCGACATGTACAGCTTCATTTACCTCGGACAGGGCAATGGAGAGAGGTAAGTTTCTGGGACCAGAGGGGCATTGTCTTATCCTCAGTAAAGGGAGTGCAGAGGAGCGATGGAAAGGACAGGAGAGGACTGACTTCAGAAGGGGTCAACTGGGATTGTTCCAGGCAAACTAGATGCATGTCACTCTGCTTTGCTCCCTTCTTGCAAAAGGATGTGAGAATACATCTTCGCCATCCCTTGACCTGTGAGGCTGGCCCCATTACTGAAGTATGGAACTGAGAGGTGCACTGAGTAGAAGCAGTAACAGGCAGCAGGTGCTTAACGGTTGGCTGGCTTTTTCTCTCACTCTTTGAAGGTGCAATGCCTCATCTTGATACTGGATCACTTCTGTAACTACCAAGTTTTGCAGATTTGCCTCCTGGAATCTGTGATGCTTCTGTGAGACTTCTCCTTCAATGAGATGAGGGATAATTAAGTAGCCTGCTGCATCTTACCTTGGCCTGCCTTCCTGTGAGATGTCTACGTGTGCCTGTGCACACACACGCCTGCGCACACACAGGCATGCACACACACATGCATCCACACACCCATGCATGCACACACACACATACATATAGGTGTAAAGTTTAGTTACATTGGAATTATTTACTTGTTTTCAGAACACTAATTGTAAATATGTGTTTATATCACTGAGTCACTAGGACTTCCCCATTTCTGCCTAAGTACCTGAAGTTTCTATTTCTCTATTTTTCAAAATCACTTTTAAATTAGAAAAATAATACTCAAATACAATATCATTTAAAAAGACTCAAACAATACAGAAGGGACGTATGGGAAAATGTGAAAAAATCCCCTTTATACAACCAATACTTCAAAATGCTCTCATTCCCATCTTCCAACCCTCTAACAATAGAATAACTTCATATTTAAACTGATGGTCCTTTTCCTATATAGTGTAAGCTTAGTGTGCAAAAAATATCTACAAATCTTTTTGAAAGCGCGACTTTTCATACAAGTTTTATATTCTATGAAGAGAAAATCTGGTAAATGTGACTTCTCTATACTGCTGCCAAGTTGCTTCTCTGAGCCCTTAGACAACTTTTACCCCGTTTCCCCCCTTTGCCTTATTGGTTGAATGTGGTTTTTGAATTGCTAATGGGTCAGGTGTGCCATGAAGGAAATAGCCTGGGCTTTGGAGTCTAACTTGGTTGGAATCCCAGTGAGATCCCTGTTTAGTCTCACGGACTGGGTAAACTGTATTCATTCCTTCTCAGGAATCAAAGGCCAGGACTCTGCAGCCACACTGCTGCCCGGGTTCAAATGCTACTTTCCCCTTGACTCAGTGGAAAGCTTTCAAAAACCACTTGACCTCTCAGTGCCTTAGTTCCCTCACCTGTGAAACAGGGAGAACAATAGTATCTCCCTCTTAGGGTTGCTATGAAAGCTTAAACTTACTTCAATGCCTGGCACACACACAGTGAGGGTTAAATAAGCCTAGGTTGCTTTTTATTACCCTCCTACGTGTACGGAATTCACAGTGATGTAAGTCTACCTGCAGGTGATAAAGATCCCGCCCCAGGTAACACAGACGGATGCAATCAAACCATTATTAAGCTAAGCTCCTTGCAGAAATTTTCACCACCAGGGCCCACACAAACACAGAAAGAGTTCTGCTCAGACTCAAAACAGAGAAGTGACCCCCAGCCCCACCTTTGTCTCATCTTCCACCCCATCCATGCATTCTTTAGATTTCAGCTGTTCTCTTCCCTCCCAGCTCTTCTATTCTCTTTGTCCTCACCAGGCCACGACCACATATTTCACACCCCTCCTACCAAACCACAGAACTACTCCCACCTCTGTCCGTCTCCCCTCCTATCCACAGGGTCAATGCCTGGCCATCTGTTTGGGTCCTAAACTGACACTTGGAGCATGTAACATCCACTAAGGAAGCTTTGTCTTAATTGCCGCCCTTGTTGATCACAATGACATTCAAAATCCTTCATCAAGGTTATCTTCAAACCCTCCCTTCAAACTAACCTCTCCCTGTGCTCTAAACATGTCTCCCAGAATCCCTTCTCTGAGCCAACCAATTCAAGTTTCCCACGGGATGTAACTGAGACGCTAGAGGGAGTTGGATGAGAACATCTTTAAAGCCTTTTTGGCCCTGTAGATCATTTGTAGACATTCTACAAACCTACAAATAGTCACCACACTTACTATGTGCTAAACATTATGTTAATTGCCTTTGTTTTATGCACATTAGCTCCTTTAATTCTCATAATAGTTTGATGAAGGAAGGTGGTATTTACTCTCCTGTTTTACAGACAGAAAAGCTGAGTCTTGGGGAAGATAAATTGTGGATCCAAGGTTACCCAGCCAAGATGAGCAGGACTGAAACAGAGACCCACATGACACTGTAGTCCCGCTCTGGGTGTCAGAAGAGTGCTGCTTCCCCCAGCTTCTGTTGGCCTGTGTTAAACGTTTCCAAGTTGATCCTCCGGCCTACCCTCACCCCTATGTTTTCTTTCTAATACACAAACAGATGAAAAATAAAGCATGAGTGCTTCTGCCCTAGGATGGCATACCAGAATCACCAGACGACAGACACTGGGGTCACGTCAGACCTGGGAATCAGAATCTCTACAGATAGGTATTTCGAAAGGTGCTCCTTAGATTGGCACCTCTGGTTAGAACCCTGCCCAGGGATTGGGCAAGTTGAGCCAATGGCTCATATCTGGCCGGTGTTCATTGCTTTGTTGAATCACACTTAATCCTTTGGTTTTGGTAGAATCCTGCAAGTAGACTGACAGCTGCATGTTTGCAGGAAGGTTAAATATTTTGACAGTGCAGAAGAGTGCTGCATCTGGAGGGTTCTGGGTCCAGCTATAATCAGATCCTAGAAAAATATATATTGGTCAATATACCACAATTCCCACAAGAGGTAAATATTCACAAAATTTACTTTGGGCAGTGATGCTACAAGAATACTAAAAGGCGTTGACTTTATCATCAAGTGAATTATTTTTTAAGTTTTAAAAATTTAAATCACAATATGTTTGACAAGCTCCAGCACTAGGAAAACACCTTTGCTTTAAACAAAACTACCTTTTATCAGCAAGAACAGTTACTAGAGCGGGAAATAAGGTTATTTTCAGTTTTAATAATAGTATCTGAAATGAAATAATGTTACAACTCTCCCCTCTAACCTTGTAGCTAGACAACTTAGAATATTTATTTATTTCTCCTTCAGAGAAAATAAGAGTGGATGTTACCTTTAAGCAACATACACATTTAATTAATGAACGCAAGGAAAATGATTCTGGCTGTAGTTAAATCGGGCACAAGCATGTAGGATTTAAGAGATCTGACCTTAAAAATGAAGAAAATATTATTGTAATTACTCCATTTGCTAAAAACAAATGATGTGGCATTTGAATTTAAGACTTCTATCAAAAGCAGTTGAGTGTCTCTAATCAGTTCGCACCTTTACATTTTAATGGAGTTGAGGTTGAGCCGTTGCATTTACAATTATCTAGGCTGACTTCATGCCTTCGAAATGACTTAAAAAGATTAGCATTCATGGATTATTTATTAGCTCCTTGTGAATGTATTTCCAAGAATGGAAACAACATATTGCATCAAAGTCTAGTTTCCAAATTTAGCTCTTTTAATTAACAACATGACTGTACGATGCTGCAAAAGGCGTCTCTGAAGTCACAGGACATTTTGTCATGCTTTTCCCTTCAAGTGCATCTTTAGTAGCAGTCTTTGTTCCTTACAAGCTCAGGGAGAATGTTGATTCCAGCCTTGGTGGCTGCCTGAGATGCTCTGTAAACACTGCGGCTAGCAGAAAGCAGGCTGCTCAGGGGGGCGAGGCAGCTGATCCCAGCCTGCTGCAGCTATCACTGATAGGGAATGCCTGTCTGGGGCTCGGCAGAGTACTCAGTGACACAATGGCACTGGCAGTTTAACCTAAACACACTTTCTGCCTAGATAACAAAAATGTCACGTGTGAGTCCCTGACAGCAACCCCAAAGGAGCTCCAGGTTTGAGGCAGCGCTGGCAGGACGTGGTCTATCTGCCATCTGAAGCCCTTCATTGCCCGCCTGGCTGTGAATCTCACCTCCTCTGTAGTGGAAAACAGGTCGAACAGACCTGGCAGTCAGGCAAGGGACAGCAAACCTTGCAGGGAGGGCCTAGTGCTGAAGCTAAGCCAGCCCTTTGAGTTCAAGCGCAAAGGCATGCGATGCCAGCTTTGCAGGGAAGCTAAGATTCTTCCGAGAAAAAGCAGAATGAGAGAGAGATATACACAGCTGCAGTGGAGGACTTGGAAGAGAACAACGCTAGGGCCTGGATCCTGCAAGACTCTCCTCTGGAAAAGCAGGAGAGATAAAAGAAAGGAAGGAAGCAGGGTCACTGCAAGTGTGGGATTTGTCTTATTAAAATCTGATACTGTGTGGCAGTTTGCTTCACTCTTGGTATAAAATGTCTGAGCTCCATGTTGAAGTAAATGTAAGCAATATAAATCTGCCATTCCCACGGTGAAAATAATCCATATTATTTAAAATATGAACTGGGATAGATGACAGTTACAAACATTATACTCGTTCTTATTATAATTCTTACTAAGCTCAAGGAATAAAAACTGGGATGATGAAAAAGAAGTTCTGATCATAAGGATTGATGTTTTGGATAAAATACAAACCAACCCAGAAATGATGAAAAAAATGTGCCCTGCCTGACTTACTTTGTGGCTTTGCTGATGGAGAGTGCAGCAATCATGCCATTTATTCATTCACTCACTCACTGAGTCATTCATTCAGCAGCTATCCAACAAGAGCTCGCTGTTGGGGCAAAGACACCGTGCTGGGGACCATAAATGCATCACAAGTGGAGTCTGTCCTCAATGAGTTTATACTCTAATAAGAAAGAGAAGGCAAGTCCACATGTAACTATAGTACAAGGCAGGATGTAATAACTGCAAAAAGGGACGTGAAAGAAAATGCCGTGCAGGATTGCACCTCACTAGGGGTGGGTTTTGTTTGAGCTATCTTCCAGTGGATGGGCAGAATTTGGACAGTGGAGATGGTGGGGGAGGTGGTAAAGAAAATCCCAAGAATGCTTTGGTGTGGAAGGTCCAGCAATCCCTGCCTGGTTTGTTGTCTGTGTCCATGAAGGTGAAGCAGGAGAGGAGCACTTGAGTGCCTCTCTGCGAGCGCAACTGACCTGGCACCCCTGGTTTTTCTAACTGCCTCTTTCTGCGTTCTCTGGCAAGACACCTATGGGCTTTAGGCTATTATTTTTTATTTTTTATTTTTGAGACAGAGTCTTGTTCTGTCACTCAGGCTGGAGTGCAGTGGCATGATCTCGGCTCACTGCAACTTCTGCCTCCCAGATTCAAGCAATTCTCCTGCCTCAGCCTACCTAGTAGCTGGGATTAAGGCATGCACCACCAGGCCCAGCTAATTTTTTTGTATTTTTAGTAGAGACGAAATTTCAGCACGTTGGCCAGTCTTGAACTCTTGGGCCTCAAGTGATCCGCCTGACTCAGCCTCCCAAAATGCTGGGATTACAGGCACGAGCCACCACACCCAGCTACTTTAGGCTATTTTTTAAAATGTTGTTA
Organism: Macaca fascicularis; assembly: GCF_037993035.2. Classification (NCBI taxonomy): domain Eukaryota; kingdom Metazoa; phylum Chordata; class Mammalia; order Primates; family Cercopithecidae; genus Macaca; species Macaca fascicularis. Next base: position 103,715,777 of record NC_088377.1, on the reverse strand, counting down.
CTATGACAAGCCAACTTCTAAACAGAATTTTAATATATATAATTAGAGCAAAAAAAGTACAAATATAAGTACATGAAGAAAAAATTAAGAAAACATCACCCATAATTCTACCATTCACTGAACATTGTGTGAGATAATCTATTAGATTTTGCTATTTATCATTCTATATTTTTTAAAATTAAAATTATATGTTACATATGAGGTTTTATAAAATGCTTTTACCATTTATATTCCAAATATTTTTCTATACTGATGGGTATATATTCTGATATGTGCTTCTTAGTCAGGCTTCTGCTGGCATCTGGAAGATCCTCTGTAGGAGGTGGCCCCTGTGTTGAGGGTCTGTGGACTGCACTGCCCTTTCAGCTGCGCTCCTCTGTGTGTAGAGCTGAAGTAGGCCCATGGTGTGGGGAGAAGGCCCTGTAGAAGCCACAGGTGAGATACCATGAGCTGGGAGTGGGGTCACTTGGGTGGACAGTGACCTGACCTGAGGATACGGGGTCTCTGAGTCCTGGGAAAAGCACAGACCAGCATTATCAGGCACAGAGTGCTTCCTTTGTTTTTAGATTGACAGAGAGGATGGTAATCTTACTCACTGGGCAAAGTAGGGGAGGTGGTGACATTACTCTGTTTGTCAGGGAGACCAGCAGCCAAGGGAGGCCACAGACACACTCAGGGGAGATGAGCATAGCCACTCCCTAGAATGAGGGTTTTCAATGTTTGTTTGAATGTTTTAATTGTGATAAAATAAACATAACATAAAATGTACTATCTTAACCATTTTTGAGTATACAGTTCAGTAGCGTTATATATTAACATTCTTGTGCAACCAATCTCCAAAATATATCATTTTGCAAAACTAAAACTCTGAATAGTACCCATTAAACAACTCCCTATTCTCATTCCCCTAGCTCCTGGCAACCACCACTCTGCTTTCTGTTTTTAATAAGTTCGATTACTCTAGATACCTCACATAAGTGGAATCATATGGTATTTGTCTTTAGTGTCTAGCTTATTTCACTTGGCATAATGTCCTCAAGGTTCATTCATGTTGAAGCATGTCTCAGAATTTCTTTCCTTTTTAAGGCTGAATATATTCCATTGAATGGCATATTAGTCCATTCTCATGCTGCTAATAAAGACATACCCAAGACTGGGTATTTTATAAAGGAAAGAGGTTAAATGGACTCACAGTTCCAGAGGCCTCACAATTGTGGCAGAAGGCAAACGAGAAGCAAAGTCACGCCTTACACAGCAGCAGGCAATAGAGCGTGTGCAGGGGATCTCCCCTTTATAAAACCATCAGATCTTGTGAGACTTATTTACTATCATGAGACCAGCACAGGAAAGACCTGCTCCCATGATTCAATTACCTCCCACCAGGTCCCTTCCATGACACACGAGAATTGTGGGAGTTACAATTTAAGATGAGATTTGAGTGCGGACACAGCCAAACCATATTAAATGGAGATACCACATTTTGTTTATTCATTCATCCATCAATGGATTTGGGTTGGGTTTCCACATTTTGGCTACAGTGAAGAGTGCTGGTATGAACATGTGTGTACAAATATCTCTTTGAGACCCTGCTTTCAATTCTTTTGGATGCATACTCAGAAATGAAAGTGCCGAATCATATGGTAATAGAATCATAGAATCTATGGAATCATTTGGTAAACAAATTTATGGTAATTTTAATTTTTAATTTTTGAGCAACCACCCTACTGTTTTCCACAGTAGCTACACCATTTTACATTCCCACCAACAGTGCTCAAGGGCTCCAATTTCCCCACATCTTTGCCGACACTAGTAATTTTCTGGTTTTTGGGTCATAGTCATCCTAGTGGGTGTGAGGTGATATCTCACTGTGTTTTTGATATGAATTTTCCTAACCTAGAATCAGTCCTGTAGAGGAAGTGGAGGTATGTCTGCAAGGGAGAGCCAGGCCCAGAGGCCAAGTTATAGCTTTGGGGTTGACTCCTAACCTGACACAACCCCATCAACGTCTCACTTTTCTCAACCATTCAATTGACGATGCTAACACCATCCTACCTCTGTTTTCTGTATCACTACTAAGCAGCATTGTACTAATTTCCAAGGAAAATAAAGCTAATTACTTTGTTCCCAAGAGCCAGAGCCATATGTAAACATGAGGTACTCTGGGCAACTTCTCAAGGATCTACCTAAACACCCACAGAACAAGGCAGGACCCTGAAGTCACATTCCAGCTAACATTATCAGCAGCTCACTCTAAATCTTTCAGTGACATCTATCTTAAAATATAATCCACTCTGAACCCAGTACTTATCAGTTTATCTATACCATGAGCCCAACCATATGTCTCCGCTTTTTCCCTCTTCAATGGCTTCAAACAAACTCAGAATTTTGAGTTTCAACTGTTTCATTCTTGTAGCTACTAAGACAATAACAGATTAAATAGGATGAACCAAGCAGCCATACTTCTTGTAAAGTTATCCCCAGAGATAAATGTACAATGTTGTTTCAGAGGCTGTGGTGGTGTCTGCAGTGTAACTAAGGTTGACAGACTGCCTGCATGTGGGTGGCTGTCTCCTTTCCAGCTGTGACCAGCTGAATTATATCACCTGTCCCATTTGATGTATTAGGATATGCCCAAGCTCAAGATGCATGTTGCTGCAATAGGGAAATTAATGTCCACCACTGGAGGCAATTAATAATGATTAGGAGCAAAACAGCAGGGTTAAATCTGTGCATTTAACAGAGTGTTCATACACTTTTATACTATATTTCAGTCTAGTTGCTCAAAGGAAACAGAAAATCCTTTTGGGGGACTAGAACAATCCTATCTTAATTAATGTGTAAACTTAGGTGAAATGTCAAAATCGCTTCAATGAGACATGCTTATTCATTATTTATTTAATCCTCCCTTCCCGGGGTTAGAGAAAAACATTGCACAAAAGTAGCATAGTGTGGAGAGAAATGTTAAGACTGAGTCGAGAAGCTGGTAGAACTCTTGCACTTATTGAATTGCTGCATTCAATCCATGGATTGAGGTGAGTGAGAAATTCTTACCTCTTTTATTTTACAATTCTGCAGTTACTATATTTTTAAAAAGCAGGAAATTGGCAAACCATAGATTTGCAATGCTCAGTTTAGTGCAACTCCATAAAATCTGCCTGTAAAATGCTTAGTGGTAGGTAACTAACTTACATTTGGCGACTAAAATCTGGATATAAATTTGAATAGTAGAAACCTAAGCTGAACAAGGGATTTTGCTTCAAAGGTTCAGAAAATATTGAAAACCGATGGGTTACAAATCTGTCAGTTTAATGTACATAAACATACACGCACCTCTTACTAGGCATTTATGTCACCACGTGTTAGTACAGAGCATATACAATACAAATATTCATTGATCAGTTATGTTATTAGGAAATTTCATTGAAAAAATTCAAATATAATTGGCTGTCAGCTGGACTTTATAGCTCGGAGAAGATTATATACTTAACCTAAGAGATAATGTAATTCTCATTAATTAAAAACTATGAGATAAAGGTCTTGGAAAACTTCAAACTGTATTTTATTATGATGGAATCGAAAAATAATTCCTTCTATGTGAATCTGCAGTGGCTACTGTAACTTTGAAGTTTTGTTGGCAACCTGGGCTCATGAGTCCAAGGCCACCTAAGGGCGTGGCTTCCCCTTGCATTTCCCCTCCATTGTGCTTTCAAGAGTGTCTCAGTCTGCATGACCCTCTAAGAGACTCAATTAAAAGTGAAAAATACAGTCAATTATCAGTTATTTGGCTTGCTTAACCCAGATATCCAGATATGCATTTGAACATAACTAAAATACTTGATTTTTTAATAGCACATATCAAATACTTGACATCATTTTTCATGTGGATATTTAGCATCTTGTGCTCAAATAGCCATGCACTAGTTTAGTTCCAATTATTCATGTATTTATTCATTCATTTGTTCATTAAATAGTCTTTATGCCCTCATCACCATTACTTTTCCATTTGCTTTGAAAATCTCACCATGGCTGAGCATGGCTAAGTTTCAGACTGGGTAAGCCTTCTGTTTATCCATCAGTGGATCACATCACTTGGATTACATTGTTTTTATTATTTTTAGGAATCTGTTCATTCGGCAGATATTCTTTGAGTACTCACTATGTGTAAAGCACTCTGCTGTATGGATCACAAAGATAAAAAAAAATAAAAGCACAAAAACTATTCTCAAGCTTAACGACACTGACCAAATGCCAACATTGTGTTAGTCATTCTCCTCATTCTCACAACAAACCTGTGAGGTAGGCACTATTCCCATCTCCACTTGAGGAAATGGTATCTCGAGAAGACTGCTTTTTCCATATGACTTTCATCTGTCCAAGTCACACAGTGGTGATGGCAGAGTCAGGATTCCAACCTCGGTCTTCTGTTTTCTGGCTCCGAGGTCTTGCCACCACACAGCACTTGTCTCTTTAGGAGCTGGCCAGCCTAACGGTACATCTAGTGATTATGTTTACATAGCCCCTCTCCTGGCCAAAGACCTGTCTCTCAGTCAAATATTCCTGGAATATCACTGGCAAAAGTGCAGATTCATTGCATCTGTTCCAATTGTTAGACAATGCTGGTGCTTAAGGTGCAACTTTCCCACCCATGCCCCAACCTCCATCTGCAAGTAAAGACAATGCTGATCTTCCTAATGGCCCTGGCCCTTCCTCTGCACTTGCTTCTCAGCTTTCTGTTGGGTTCCTGGCTTTCCAGTCATGTGCTCTTTGGTGTTGACAATATGTTGGGCAGTTTCTTTTCAGTTTGATGAACCTGAGCTGCAGACTCAACTTGCTGTTCTGCCTCCTCCTCTAGTATAGTGCCCCGTGGGCATGGATGATCATCACCCACCCCTTAGCCCTGGAGAGGCCACCTGGTGTACCAGCCCCAGGTCCTCCTGCCCTTCCTTACCTCACCAAGGAGGAAAAGACATGGGTAATCTGAAAAGACGATGCCCTAGTTCTTAAACAGAGTGCATTATAATCTTCTGGGGATTTGATTTAAAAAAAAAATAGATACCTGAACCCTTCTCTAAACCTCCTGGATCTATAGAAGTGTATTTCAATCTGTTCCCCAGCTGAAGAGAAAGCACACTAAAACCCAAGAACCACCAGTACAATAAGAGGGTGCTACTGGCAAGCACACACCTTCCTACACTGTCATAAGAAACTTCATCAGTTTGAACCTTTTTTTTAACCTCAAGAGAAAGACAAAAGGAAATAGCTAATTTGCTAATTATTTCAGAAGATTATTAATCTTGCAAGGTGTCACTACACAGACTTCAAACATGAACAAAGTCATAGGGATTACACCCTTGGCTTTTAGCATTTAGTAAAAGAAAATTGAATCTCTCTACTTATAAAAGAAAAAAATCTGTATGCATTAGGGAAGTGTTGGAGAACAGCCCTAAAGTTTTGAGGAACTGTCCGAGAAACTGAGGATGAAAGATTTCACAGACTCAGTGCTTCTCCATTAGCCAGCACTGAGTCCAATTCAGCTCAAATATTAGTGGGACATATATTGGACCTATATAGCTAATTTTAAAAGCCAAAATGTCAGTGATAAGATGTACCTGAAAAAGAATTTAATAGGAAGCCAAGGAAACACATTTTAAAACTCTTTATGCAATGGATTACGTTTATTGATTTGCATATGTTGAACTAGCCTTGCATCCTAGGGATGAAGCCAACTTGATTGTGGTAGATAAGTTTTTTGATGTGCTGCTAGATTCAGTTTGCCAGTATTTTTTGAGGATGTTCACATTGATGTTCTTCAGTGATATTGGCCTAAAGTTTTCTTTTTCTGTGTGTGTCTCTTCCCAGTTTTGGTATCAGGATGATGCTGGCTTCATAAAATGAGTTAGGGAGGAAATTTTTGCAACCTACTCATCTGAAAAAGGTCTAATATACAGAATATACAAGGAAGTTAAACAAATTTACAAGAAAAAAAACATCAAAAAGTGGGCAAAGGATATGAACAGACACTTCTTAGAAGAAGACATTTATGCAGCCAAAAAACATATGAAGAAAAGCTCAACATCACTGATCATTAGAGAAATGCAAATCAAAACCACAGTGAGATACCACTTCACGTCAGTCAGAATGGCAATTATTAAAAAGTCAAGAAACAGTAGATGCTGGTGAGGCTTTGGAGAAATAGGAATGCTTTGGTAGGAATGTAAATTAGTTCCTGTTGGTAGGAATGTAAATTAGTTCAAGCATTGTGGAAGAGTGTGGTGATTCCTCAAGGATCTAGAACCAGAAATACCATTTAGCCCAGCAATCCCATTACTGGGTATATACCCAAAGGAATATAAATCTTTCTGCTATAAAGGCACATGGACATGTGTGTTTATTGCAGCACTATTTACAATAGCAAAGTCATGGAACCAACCCAAATGCCCATCAATGATAGACTGGATAAAGAAAATGTGGTACATATATGCCATGGAACACACACAGCCATAAAAAGGAATGAGATCATGTACCTTGCAGTGACATGGATGAAGCTGGAAACCATCATCCTCAGCAAACTAACACAGGAACAGAAAACCAAACACTGTATTTTCTCACTCATAAGTGGGAGTTGAGCAATGAGAACACATGAACACAAGGAAGGGAACATTACACACCAGGGCCTGCTGGGGGGTTGGGGGGTGAGGGGAGGAAACCTAGAGGATGGGTCAATAAGTGCAGCAAACCACCATGGCACATGTATACCTATGTAACAAACCTGCACGTTCTGCATAAGTATCCTGGAACTTAAAGTTAAATAAATAAATAAATACATAAATACATGAAGACTACTTATGACATTACAAAACCTATTGGAAATGAAATATATTTTGCTTTGTGACTTGCAACCCAATGTGACTTAATTATTCTGTATTTTCTTCTAAATAATTTCTGATAAAGAAATCTTTTTCCAAAAAACAAAAACAAAAAACCCAAACCTCTTAGTGGGCCTTTTGCTTGGCTATTTTCTGCTTTAGTTAAGTATGTGGGCTTTTAAACACTGAAAAATTAAACTTGTGTTTGTACTGGATTTGAGGAAGACAAGAAGGATTCATTGTTGAGGTCCCTGACCTCATAGGCATTATGAACCTGATGCCAACCTGGGGATGATGTTCTCCACGGAGGATTTTGGGCCTAGGACTTTCTAGGTGACTGGCTTAAGAGCGTGGAAAGCTGGTGATCCTGAGCAAGATGGCCGAATAGGAACAGCTCCAGCCTCCAGCTCCCAGTGTGAGCGACACAGAAGATGGGTGATTTCTGCATTTTCAACTGAGGTACTGGGTTCATCTCACTGAGGAGTACTGGACAATTGGTGCTAGTCAGCTGGTGCAGCCCGACCAGTGAGAGCTGAAGCAGGGCGAGGCATCACCTCACCTGGGAAGCACAAGGGAGAAGGGAATCCTTTTTCCTAGCCAAGGGAAACTGAGACACACAACACCTGGAAAATTGGGTAACTCCCACCCTAATACTGTGCTTTACCAAGGGTCTTAGCAAATGGCACACCAGGAGATTATATTCCACACCTGGCCTGAAGGGTCCCACTCCCACAGAGCTTCCCTCATTGCTAGCACAGCAGTCTGAGATCCAATTGCAAGGCAGCAGTGAGTCTGGGGGAGGGGTGCCAGCCATTGTTGACTCTTAAGTAGGTAAACAAAGCTGCCAGGAAGCTCGAATTGGGTGGAGCCCACTGCAGCTCAAGGAGGCCTACCTGCCTCTGTAGACTCCACCTCTGGAGACAGGGCATAGCTAAACAAAAAGCAGCAGAAACCTTGGCAGATGTAAATGACCCTCTCTGAGAGCTTTGAAGAGAGCAGTGGGTCTCCCAGCATGGAGGTTGAGATCTGAGAATGGACAAACATGGACAAACTGCATGCTCAAGTGGGTCCCTGACCCTTGAGTAACCTAACTGGGAGACATACCCCACTAGGTGCAGACTAACACCTCACACCTCACACGGCTAGGCACAGCTCTGAAACAAAGTTTCTAGAGCAAGAATCAGACAGCAACACTCGCTGTGCAGCAATATTCTATCTTCTGCAGCCTCCGCTGCTGATACCCAGGCAAACAGGATCTGGAGTGCACCTCAAGCAAACTCCAACAGACCTGCAACTGAGGGTCCTGACTGTTAGAAGGAAAACTAACAAACAGAAAGGGCACCTACACCAAAACCCCATCAGTATATCACCATCATCAAAGACAAAAGGCAGATAAAACCACAAAGATGGGGAAAAAGCAGTGCAGAAAAGCTGGAAATTCAAAAAATCAGAGCGCATCACCCTATCCAAAGGAACACAGCTCATTGCCAGCAACGGGTCAAAGCTGGATAGAGAATGACTTTGATGAGTTGAGAGAAGAAGGCTTCGGTCGATCAAACTTCTCAGAGCTAAAGGAGGAACTATGTACCCAGAGCAAAGAAACTAAAAATCTTGAAAAAAGAATGGATGAATGGATAACTAGAATAATCAATGCAGAGAAGGCCATAAACGAACTGATAGAGATAAAAACCATGACACAAGAATTACATGACAAATGCACAAGCTTCAGTAACCAACTCGATCATCTGGAAGAAAGAGTATCAATGATTGAAGATCAAATGAATGAAATGAAGTGAGAAGAGAAGTCTAGAGAAAAAAGAGGAAAAAGAAATGAACAAATACTCCAAGAAACGTGGGATTATGTGAAAAGACCAAATCTACGTCTTATTGGTGTGCCTGAAAGTGAGGGGGAAAATGGAACCAAGTTGGAAAACACTCTGCAGGATATCATCCAGGAGAACTTCCCCAACCTAGTAAGGCAGGCCAACATTCAAATTCAGGAAATACATAGAATGCCACAAAGATACTCCTCGAGAAGAGCAACTCCAAGACACATAATTGTCAGATTCACCAAAGTTGAAATGAAGGAAATAATATTAAGGGCAGCCAGAGAGAAAGGTTGGGTTACCCACAAAGGGAAGCCCATCAGACTAACAGTAGATCTCTTGGCAGAAACTCTATAAGCCAGAAGAGAGTGGGGGCCAATATTCAACTTTCTTAAAGGAAAGAATTTTCAACCCAGAATTTCATATCCAGCCAAACTAAGTTTCATCAGTGAAGGAGAAATAAAATCCTTTACAGACAAGAAAATGCTTAGAGATTTTGTCACCTCCAGGCCTGCCCTACAAGAGACCCTGAAGGAAGCACTAAACATGGAAAGGAACAACAGGTACCAGCCATTGCAAAAACATGCCAAAATGTAAAGTCCATCGATGCTAGGAAGAAACAGCATCAACTAACGAGCAAAATAACCAGCTAATATCACAATGACAGGATCAAGTTCACACATAACAATATTAACCTTAAATGTAAATGGACTAAATGGTCCAATTAAAAGATACAGACTGGTAAATTGGATAAAGAGTCAAGACCCATCAGTTTGCTGTATTCAGGAGACCCATCTCACATGCAGAGACACACATAGGCTCAAAATAAAGGGATGGAGGAAGATCTACCAAGCAAATGGAAAAACAACAAAAAAGCAGGGGTTGCAATCCTAGTCTCTGATAAAACAGACTTTAAAGCATCAAAGATCAAAAGAGACAAAGAAGGCCATTACATAATGGTAAAGGGATCAATTCAACAGGAAGAGCTAACTATCCTAAATATATATGCACCCAATACAGGAGCACCCAGATTCATGAAGCAAGTCCTTAGAGACTTGCTTATCTCAATAGATGCAGAAAAGGCCTTTGACAAAATTCAACAGCCCTTCATGATAAAAAATCTCAATAAATTCAGTATTGATGGAACATATCTCAAAATAATAAAAGCCATTTATAACAAACCCACAGCCAATATACTGAATGGGCAAAAACTGGAAGCATTCCCTTTGAAAACTGGCACAAGACAGGGATGCCCTCTCTCACCACTCCTATTCAACATAGTGTTGGAAATTCTGGCTAGGGCAATCAGGCAAGAGAAAGAAATAAAGGTTATTCAGTTAGGAAAAGAAGAAGTCAAATTGTCCCTGTTTGCAGATGACATGTATATTTAGAAAACCCCATCATCTCAGCCCAAAATCTCCTTAAGCTGATAAGCAACTTCAGCAAAGTCTCAGGATACAAAATAAATGTGCAAAAATCACAAGCATTCTTATACACCAGTAACAGACAAACAGAGAGCCAAATCATGAATGAACTCCCATTCACAATAGCTTCAAAGAGAATAAAATACCTAGGAATCCAACTTACAAGGGATGTAAAGGATCTCTTCAAGGAGAACTACAAACCACTGCTCAGTGAAATAAAAGAGGACACAAACAAATGAAAGAACATACCATGCTCATGGATAGGAAGAATCAATATCGTGAAAATGGCCATACTGCCCAAGGTAATTTATAGATTCAATGCCATCCCCATCAAGCTACTAACGAGTTTCTTCACAGAATTGGAAAAAACTGCTTTAAAGTTCATATGGAACCAAAAAAGAGCCCGCATTGCCAAGACAATCCTAAGTCAAAAGAACAAAGCTGGAGGCATCATGCTACCTGACTTCAAACTATACTACAAGGTTACAGTAACCAAAACAGCATAGTACTGGTACCAAAACAGAGATATAGACCAATGGAACAGAACAGAGCCCTCAGAAATAACACCACACATCTACAGCCATCTGATCTTTGACAAACCTGACAAAAACAAGAAATGGGGAAAGGATTCCCCGTTTAATAAATGGTGCTGGGAAAATTGGCTAGCCATAAGTAGAAAGCTGAAACTGGATCCTTTCCTTACTCCTTATATGAAAATTAATTCAAGAAGGATTAGAGACTTAAATGTTAGACCTAATACCATAAAAACCCTAGAAGAAAACCTAGGTAATACCATTCAGGACATAGGCATGGGCAAGGACTTCATGTCTAAAACACCAAAAGCAACAGCAACAAAAGCCAAAATTGACAAATGGGATCTAATTAAACTAAAGAGCTTCTGCACAGCAAAAGAAACTACCGTCAGAGTGAATAGGCAACCTACAGAATGGGAGAAAATTTTTGCAATCTACTCATCTGACAAAGGGCTAATACCCAGAACCTACAAAGAACTCAAACAAATTTACAAGAAAAAAACAACCCCATCAAAAAGTGGGCAAATGATATGAACAGACATTTCTCAAAAGAAGACATTCATACAGCCAACAGACACATGAAAAAATGCTCATCATCACTGGCCATCAGAGAAATGCAAATCAAAACCACAATGAGATACCATCTCACACCAGTTAGAATGGCAGTCATTAAAAAGTCAGGAAACAACAGATGCTGGAAAGGATGTGGAGAAATAGGAACACTTTTACACTGTTGGTGGGATTGTAAAGTAGTTCAACCATTGTGGGAAACAGTATGGTGATTCCTCAAGGATCTAGAACTAGAAATACCATATGACCCAGCCATCCCATTACTGGGTATATACCCAAAGGATTATAAATCATGCTGCTATAAAGACCCATGCACATGTATGTTTATTGCAGCACTATTCACAATAGCAAGGACTTGGAATCAACCCAAATGTCCATCAGTGACAGACTGGATTAAGAAAATGTGTCACATATACACCATGGAATACTATGCAGCCATAAAAAAAGATGAGTTCATGTCCTTTGTAGGGACATGGATGCAGCTGGAAACCATCATTCTCAGCAAACTATCGCAAAAACAGAAAAGCAAACACCGCGTGTTCTCACTCATAGGTGGGAATTGAACAATGAGATCACTTGGACATGGGAAGGGGAACATCACACACCGGGGTCTATTGTGGGGAGTGGGGAGGGGGAAGGGATGGCATTGGGAGTTATACCTGATGTAAATGACGGGTTGATGGGTGCTGACGAGTTGATGGGTGCAGCACACCAACATGGCACAAGTATACATATGTAACAAACCTGCACATTGTGCACATGTACCCTAGATCTTAAAGTATAATAATAATAATAATAATAATAAAAGAGTGTGGAAAGCTGACCCCTGATGCATGGAGACTGACCAGCTGCGGCTTGACCTGCACACTGAGGATGGTGGCAATATTTGCTATTGAGGACGCCCAGCAGGAGTTGTTGATAGCTGCCTAGTACCTGAGAGCAACTAGCAGATGGGCAGGGAGAAGCTCTGATGGGAGAGAAGCATGGGCCAGTCATCTTAACTTTAAATAGAGTCAGTGCTCCTGACTTTCCTGCAACCACGGTCAAAGGAAATCGCATCGAGGAGAGGAGAGAGTGAGTTACATACTGGCGTCACTCCGGTACGGTGCATTTTCTTTGCCTGTACAATGGAGATAATGCTACCCACCTTGCAGGGCTATGAGGATTCACCTGAATGAATGTGCTTAGCACAAAGCTTGGCACCTTGGAGGTGCCTCTCGAGGGTAGTCTATTATCTATTGCTGTATAACAAATTACCCCAAACTTGGCTACTGAAAACAATAAACATGTATTATCTCACATTTTCTATGGGATAGGGGACCAGGAGTGACGTAGTTGAGTGTCTCTGGCTCCAGGTCTCTGTGAAGTACTCTCAAGGGCTACAGTGGGCCAGGACAGCAGTCACCTTATAAGGCTCAACTACTGCCAAATGTTTTGCCTCCGTGCTCACTTAAGTAGTTGCTGGCAGGCCTCAGCTCCTTGCAGGCTGTTGCACTCAGGGCTTCAGGGTCTGACACACCACGTGGCATCTCCACAGGATTGCCCACAACATGGCAGCTTGCTTCCACTAGGGCAAGTGATGAGAGACAGAGCGAGAACCCAAGACAGAATCCACAGTCTTTCTAATCTCCAAAGTGGCATCCAATCAATTCTGTCATATTCTGTTTTTTAGAAGAGAGCCCACACTCAAGGTATTACACGAGGATGCGGCCATGAATGCCAGAAGGCAAAGACCATTGGAGGTCATCTTACAACCTACCCACCAAAGCTTTGTCTTCAGTTTGGGGAAGTTTTGAGTTACTATTCGCAGCACACCAAGAACAGTGTCTGGCAATCAGTAACTGCCATACAAGTATTTGTTAATCAAATAAAGGGTAAGCATTGTCTTGTGACACTTTTATAAAATATACATCAAGTGTACTGAGTTTCAATATAAACTGTATTTCTTATTGTGAGTAAAGGTCAAAAAATTTTAAGGATTTTGGTCTTTCACAGAAATGCGAAGCCCCTGAACAATTTCATCAGACAGGAGTGGCACCATCAGGTTTACATTCTGAAAAGATGGCTTTGGCTGCAGTATGAAGAATGGGTTGAGGACCTCATGAGACAACCAGGTGGGAAGTTTTCGCAGAAGATGAGGCAGAGATGATGGTGGCTTATGGGCAGGACTGAGAAACGGCCACAGGGACCCATGGGCGCTGATATTGCGTGCAGAGATCTTGAGAGCTGTTTTGTGCATTCTGTGGCTGGGTCTTCGATTAGTGGAGAAAATTTTGTGATGGCATCTGAATCCACCCGGAACATCAGTGCTTGTATTGGTCACAGCTTTTCTGGTGGCAAATAACAAAACCCTTCTCTGGGTATCTTAAGCACATCCCCTGTACATCAGTTATAGTGGCTTTAGCCTCGTTAATTCATTCACCCATCCATCTATCTATTCACCTAGTAATCACATTGTTCACTCCCCTCTATGCCAGTTACTGCGCCGGACACTGGGGATACAACCATGAAAAATCCAGGCACAGAGCCCACCTTTACAGGGGGTCACAATCAAGTAGAGATAAGGAAATGGGTGACTTCCAACACAATGACAAGCCCAGGCAGATTAGGATGGCAGCCCATTGTACAACTCTCTACTCAAGTTTGGAGGGCTGGTCAAGGAAGGCTTCCAAGAGGAGGTAGTAATATCTAGGCTGAAACCTGAGGAGAAGAAAGGGTTCACCAGGTAGAGAGAAGGAGGCCTGAGGAGACTGACCTGTGCAGTATGGGGGCTGTGAGAGAAGGATGATCTTTTCCATCTTTCAAGTGGAAATCAGAATAGGGATTCCTACAGGAGGTTCCTGGCCCCCTAACAGTTTGTGACGGTAAGGACAGGTCCCTGAGATGACTCATCACATTTCCAAAAGTGGGATGGAACATGCATAAAGCAAGCAGGACAAAGAAAATGCCTATGTCTCAGGGTTGTGGTGGAATTTCATATGCCTTGGGCCGAAGCTGCTTATCTTGTGCTAATCAGAAGTTCCAACTGGCAGTTCTATGTCTTTGATTAATAAACATAGGGGTGGTAATTAATTACTGAATAAATGCAGATTTCCTTTCCTCAATTTGTGTTCTCAAATTCAACTATTTTATTTTATCTTACTGTAAGGTTTGCATACCTGTAAGTGATCCTAAAAGCCTCAATGGACAGAAGCATGACATAAATAAACACATGCATAAAAATTCTTATTCTATGTTACATTTTTTCCAAAACGTGGGCGTCACCAGGGAAACAGGGGAACAGTGATCAACAGGCTCTTTACCTTGACAAGGCTGAGAAACTGAGGGCTGACTTTGGGATAAATGCCCAGCTGCGAAGCTTATTGTTTTTATCAATGGGCCAGAACCTGTGCCATTCCCCCGTGAAGGAAGAGAATATTATAATATGCCTTTATGGAAGAATCTTCCAACATTATCAGAATCAACAAATTCAGAATTTTACACAGAATTTACAGTGTTCTCACTGACATTGTTTAGATATTAATTAAATAGGCGTAATAAAATTTATCAGTTAAACCATAAAAGAATAAAAAAGATTGTTCAAACTAGCAGAAGGGAAAAAATGGAATGAAGGGGAAAACTAAATCCAAAAGGTGGAAAGACAAAGTATAGAAATGGAACACATAGAAATGATAAAATAAGATAGAGTAATTTAATGAATCCAAATATATTAATAACCACACTCAATGGAAATGAACTAGGCTTTCTAGTTAAAAGACTAAGGCCATCAGATCTGATTTAAAATAAAAGAGAATTCACAGCAATAACAGGAAAAAAAACTTCAGCCGAATTATGTTCATAATTAATATCCATAAAATATAAGGATATGGAAACTTCAAAGTAAAAGAAAATAAATGGATATAATAGATGTATTCAGTGGGACTAGATTTCACTACAAGTGACAGAAAACTCCAAGCAACAGAGGCTTAAACAAGATAGAATGTATTTTTTCTCTGTTGTAGTTTGGTGTCCATGGTACTGCCTGGTATCAAGAACCCAGACTCTTTCTATTCTATGGCTCTACATTGGGAGCCCTTTACCTCAAGGTCCAAGATGGCAGCACCTGGACAGTCCAGGATAATGAAGGAAGGAAGGAGGAAGAAGAAAAAATGGCATATCCTGCACTGCCTTTTAAGGAAGGTCCTTGGAAGCTGTTAACCCATCTATTTTCATCTCATTGACCAGATACTTGTCATATAGCCACATCTAGCTGCAAAGGAAGCTGAGAAATGTAATCTTTACTTCAGAAGGTCAAGTTTCCAGCTAAAAATTGGAGGGAGAATTCTGTTATCAAAGAAGATGGGGAGAACGAATTTTAGGAACAACTTCGTCACACAAGCAAATAACCGAAGAAGGCTCGTGTAATAGCAGATGAAACAGACCTTAGGCAAAAGACATTACTATAGGTAATGAGCATCAGTACATATTTTTACAAAATATTCAATTCACCAGAAATATGTATATACTTAGTTACAAAGCTTCAAAATATATAAAACAAGAACTGACAGAATACAAGAAGAAACTGAAAAATAGACCACTATCAAGAGAGACATTCAATGGTTGATAAATCAAGCAGAGAAAATATCAGTAAGAATATCAAAGACTTGAGAAACACAAGGTTAATTTAATGAACATATGTAAATACTATCTCCAATAACCGTAGAATAGATGTTATTTTAAAACACACAGAAAATATTTACGGAAATTGACTACATTATAAACCAAAAGTAAGTATTGACAAATTACAAATATTTGGTATGAGTTAAGCCATATTCACTGACTAACTGATAAATGATGAAATTAAGTTATAAATAAATTACACAAAGATATTAAGCCATTTGTTTTGAACATTTAAAGAACATGGTCAAAGAATAAATCCTGATAGAAATGAGAAGATGCTTAAAATGAAAAAAAAAAAGTGGAGGGGAAATAATATTAATTAAAACTGATGAAGAACTAATATTTATATACACAAATATATAATGTATATATTTTATACACATAAATATATAATATTATATACACATTATATATTTGCATTATATATATTATATATATATTATATATATACACACACACACATACAGATGGCAAATAAGCACAGGAAATGATGTTCAACATCATTAGCCACCAGGGAACTACAAATTAAAACCACAATGAGATATCGCTACAAGCCTAACAGAATGGTTAAAACAAAAAATAATGACAGCCTTATGGTGGCAAGAATGTGGAGAAATTGGATCAGTCACACATTGCTGGTAGGAATGTAGAATGGTACAGCCACTCTGGAAATTTCTGAAAAAACTAAGCAAGCAACTATTAATATCAAGCTTGTCCATGAATCTTCATTGCAGCTTTATTGGCAATACCCAATATGGAAACAACCAGATGCCCTTCAACGGGTGAATGGTTAAACAAATTGTGGTACATTCACACCATGGAATAGTATTCAGCAATACAAAGGAAAAAACAATTGATACAACAACCTAGACAAAACTTCAGAGAATTATGGTAGGTGACAAAAGCCAATCCGAAAGGTGATGTAATGTATGATTCCATTTATATAACATTCTTGGAAGGACAAAATTATAGAAATAGATTAGATGTTGCTAGGAGTTAAGGAGAGGGTGGAAGTAGGAGGAAAAGAAAGTGGCTACTCAGTGTGAGTGATGCTTGTGGTGATGGAAATGTTCTGTATCTTGACTGTGTTGATGTCAATATCCTGGCCGAGATACCACACTATAATTTTGTAAGATGCTACCATTTGGGGAAACAGGGTCAAGGGTACAGGGAATCTCTGTATTTTTTCTTACAACTACATGTAAATTTGCAATCACCTCAAAATAAAAGATTCAATTAAAAAATCTTATGGGATGCAGTGAAAGTGGTACATTCACAGAGTTAAACACTTATATTAAAAAGAAAAGTTTTAAAATTAGCAATTAGCCATATGAGAAGTTAGGAATATAATAGCACAATAAGCTCAAATAAAATGGAAGAAAATAGTAAAGAGCAGAAATTAATAAAATCAGAACAACAAAATTACTATACAGAAGACTGACCAAGCTAAAAAGTGGTTCTCCATAAAGATCAATAACATGGGCAAACCCTTGCCAAGTCTGATCTTGAAAAAGAGAGAAGACTCAATTAACAATTTTGGGAATGAGAAAAAGGATATGACTTAGTTTGGATGTCATTCTCTCTAAATCTCGAGTTGAATTGTGATCTTTAGTGTTGGAGGCGGGGCCTAATGGGAGGTGACTGGATCATGAGGGTGAATTTTTCAGGAGTCGTTTAGCACCATCCTTTTGGTACTGTCCTTACAATAGTGAAGTTATTGTGAGATCTGGCTGTTTAAAATTGTGTGGCATATTTTCCCTTGCTCTCTCTTGCTCTAGTTCTTGCCTGTCATGATTGTAAGTTCCATGAGGCCTCACCAGAAGCTGAGCAGATGCCAGCACCATGCTCTCTGTACAGCCTGCAGAACTGTGAGCCAATTAATCCTATTTTTAATAAATTATCCAGTCTCAGATATTTCTTTATGGCAATGCAAAAATGGCCTAACAAAGGATATAACTGTAGGTATAGGAAACACTAAGAGAACAGAGGAAGGCAGGAAGAAAGGGGTGTGGGGAGGAAAGAAAATAAAGAAGGAAGGAAATCCTTTCGAACTCATTTCATGATACCAAACCTAGATAAAAACAGATCAAGATCCAAAAATACTGAATAAAATAAAAGTAAACCAAAATCACCAACAAATAAGAGATCAAGTAGGGTTTATCCCAGAAATTCACTGTTGGTTCAATATTTTAAAAATTTATTACTTTAGTTTGCCACATTAAGGAATTAAGGAGAAAAACCTCATGATCATCTCAATAGGTGCAGAATTCAGTAAAATTCTAAAACCATTCATCATAAGGACCCTAGAAAAATTATTGCAAGCTAAATGCAATATATGAATGTGTATGAATGTCTGTAGGAGCAAAGAACTGGAAGGAACACAGGTGTCCAGGAATAGCAGATTGCATGAATAAATTGTTTTATATTTGTACCAAGGAATATGGCCACAGACAACGATGTGGATGAATTTCACAATGTCGGGCAAAAAGAGCATGACAGCAGCACATCTACAAACATATCTTTTAGGGACAGGCAGAAAACTTTAGGTAAAGCAGGGTAGTGATTAACACAAAATACGCAACAGCATTTCCTCAGGGCAGTGGTGGAAAGAGACACATGAGGGTGGCTCTCAGGAGAGCTGAGTTGTGGGCAATATTTTATTGAGTGGGTGGTAGGTACCTAGGTGCTCATTTGATCATTATCCTTTAAACCAACATAAATTTAATATACACCCTTTTATATGCATGATAACTTTTATGACTAAAAAAAGAAAAACAGTCTGGGCACGGTGGCTCATGCCTGTAATCTCAGCACTTTGGGAGGCTGAGGCGGGTGGATCACCTGAGGTCGGGAGTTCAAGACCAGCCTGGCCAACATGGTGAAACCCCATCTCTACTAAAAATACAAAAATTAGCCTGGTGTGGTGGCAGGTGTCTGTAAACCCAGTTACTTAGGAGGCTGAGGCAGGAGAATCGTTTGAACTCGAGAGGTGGAGGTTACAGTGAGCCAAGATCACGCCCTTGCACTTCAGCCTGGGCAACAGAGCAAGACTCCATCTCGAAAAAAAGAAAAGAAAAATAAAAATTTTCCTTGGTATTCCCTGCATTCTTATAGCTTTACGAAGTCAATCACTCACCTTTTCCACCATCAATATTGATTCTTTAGAAACTCAAACCAAAAGAGAAGTGAGTGGAAGAGCAAGTGACACTCCTTAGGCTTCTCCCACTTCTCTGGGGTCTCAACTGTGTGGGCCAGCATTGTTTCCATGACTCTTTCAAAAGGCTTCTTATCAACTTTGTTATGCCTCAGCCTAAAGCAAATCTAGGTTAGCTGAGATTTAATTACCCTTTATACTTTCTATTAGAATCTGTGTATGCCATACATAAGCAGCTACTATTCATTCCATCATTTTCTTGGGCACTTACTATGTGCCAGGTGCTAGACTAAATATGCCAGTCATTGGCTCATTTTCCTTCTCCCTTCTGAAGTACCTGCCATAATTATCCTCATTTCTCAGATAAGGAAACTGGTCACATGACTAGGATGTGGAAGAGGTGAGATTTGGATGCAATGCTGTTTGTTGGCATGATGTATTGTCAGAAAATAAAACTGGTGCTTTGAGGAATTTGATTTGGATAAAGCAAAATGGCATTTGAAATAGCATCTGTGCTGAGGAATGCATTTATTACCCTTGTATGGGGACAGAATATCTAATATAGTAGGAAAGCCACGTTATACCAAGCTTTCACTGAGTGTAGTTGCTGGCTTCATCTGGCCCAGATGTGTGTCTGCATCCAGGGACTGGCCCAGATGTGCATCTGCAGGTACACAGCCTAGTGCTCTCTGCATCAAGAAGAGCTGCAACTATGTGCTGCTGTATTTCTTTTTTTTTTTTTGAGACGGAGTCTCGCTCTGTCGCCAGGCTGGAGTGCAGTGGCTGGATCTCAGCTCACTGCAAGCTCTGCCTCCCGGGTTTACGCCATTCTCCTGCCTCAGCTTCCCGAGTAGCTGGGACTACAGGCGCCCGCCACCTTGCCCGGCTAGATTTTTGTATTTTTTAGTAGAGAAGAGGTTTCACCGTGTTAGCCAGGATGGTCTCGATCTCCTGACCTCGTGATCCAACAGTCTCGGCCTCCCAAAGTGCTGGGATTACAGGCTTGAGCCACTGCATCCGGCCCTGCTGTATTTCTTTATAATTACCCAAAGGAAACTCTAGGACTTAAAGACCACAGGCATACTTTCTTTACAATCATCAGGCCAGCCTAAATCAACTCTAACTATAACCGTCCTTGGGGTTCCAAAATGACCTCTTATTAAAATGATCTATAATTTTGATTAGTTTCTATTGCTCTCAGCAGAGGCCTGGGCCTGTTGGCTGTGATTCACACATTTTCTTCCTGAACAGAGGCTGGACTGCTCATGTGTTTGAGGTGGTCCTCAGAGAGGAAGGGGTTGGCCCTCTAGACTCAAGTCAATTTGCCTTTGCTCTTATTATTGCTACTCTGAATTGTGTCTGCAGGTAGGCAGGTAGGCAGCCTGGCACACTCCCACCCATGTTCCCAAGCTCAGTTCAGAGCAGGCTTACTGTGGGGAGAGGGGCTCTGTGGCTTGGAATCTACCTCACAATAGAAATCGCTATCACCTGAGACCTACTGCACAGTTGAGATGCTCCCTATATATCATCTCATTGAATGATGCATTATTACTAATTTGTATGAAAGAGGAAGACCCTGAGACTCAGAGAAGTGAATCACACTGAACAAGCTCGCAAAATTAGAAAGGGGCAGGGCTGGGATTTGAACTCTAATCAGCCAGACCCTGTCCTCCTCCTACATGGCACCTACATGAGAAGGGTCGTTCTGCTTGTTTGAGAGTAACAAGTCAATGGACAGAACATCACACCAGGGTCAGGAGTGTAGGTCATTCTCCCATGTGCCCTCTCTCTACAACACAGACTCTGAGGGGTTGATCTCCTTTGAACAGAAGCACATCTCGACACTGAAGGCAAGGTGATGTTTTTGTCTTTCATTATCACTAGTACAAAAAGAAACAAAAATAATGCTGACAAGTTTGGAGGAAATTTGTAATCCAAAGTTGATCTATGCTAAAAGCGAAAATGGTTGCTTTAAAACAGTGGAATGTTTTCATTTGAAAGTTGATTGAGACATTGGATTTATTTCAATATCTTCATAGTATCATCAGCTTTATAGCTGGACAAATAAATAGATAGACCTATAATATCACCATTCAAATGATTAAAAAGAAATAAAATGATGCCAGATGTTTATTTGGAATAACCCATAGAACACATTGAAAACAATTCCTGTCTCTGCAACTGGAAATTAGAATTGATCATTACTGGGCATTAAATGTGCGTATGTTTTCCTGAAGTTCCTAAATCTATTTAATTTCTATGTTGACAGAGATATTAGACAGCTGTTTGAAAATCTGTCTCTCTTTCCTGAGCTATGCACAAGAAATCTTTATGTTAAACCACGAAATGTCGATGAGAGCTCTTCAGTGCACTAATCAGCCTGCGAGTGGAATGTGCACGCGGGAAGCAATAACCTTAACTTACATTCTCAATAGTCTTGATTGCCCCATGTGCACCCCCTTAAGACATGGCTGTTGAAGGCGACGTCTCCCAAGTGTCGCTGTGCAATGCCTGCCCAGGCGATTAGAGTCAAATATGATGAGTTAGGAGGCATGCGCTCCATAAATGGCTTCAGCAGTGACTCACTGCATGCCCCAGGGGAACATTCCTGAATCTTCTGCTTCTATTACCCTATTACCCATCTCAACCTCATCCACTCCCTCCAAATGGGATTGAATGCCTCCATATTTGAAGAGCCTATCTATGGCAAACTACCAAGGGAATCAGGTGCAAGAAAAAAAAAGGAAACCAACCTCATACTTTTGGAGTCTTTTGAGGGCAGGCTGGTGAACTTAATCGACATCACTTACCATCATTTAGCATCTTTGGAAACATTTCCACAGCCCAAAGTGGGGGAAAAGCCAACTTTTATATACAAGGTCTTCTTTGTAGTGTGATTTATAAAAATGAGAGGAAAACGATTAAGTCTAGGTGTCTTAGAATAGGGAAATGGTTACATAAATAATGCTAAAGTTAAACATCAATCTATAGCATACCTATTAAAAATAAAGTTCACTGAAATCTAGAAGTGCAAAAAAAGCAAAAGCTCCTTATACATCCCCTACTTTGGTGATCTTCCATGGTCAAAGTTTGGCTTTCTTTTCTCTCTTTCTCTTTCTTTCTTTCTTTCTTTCTTTCTTTCTTTCTTTCTTTCTTTCTTTCTTTCTTTCTTTCTTTCTTTCTTTCTTTCTTTCTTTCTTTCTTTCTTTTTCTTTCTTTCTTTTTTCTTTCTTTCTTTCTTTCTTTCTTTCTTTCTTTTTCTTTCTCCTTCCTTCCTTCCTTCCTTTCTTTTTTTTCCTCTCTCTCTTTCTTTCTTCTTATTTTTTTTTTTTGAGACAGAGTTTCCCTCTTGTTGCCCAGGTTAGAGTGCAATGGCACAATCTCAGCTCACTGCAACGTCCACCTCCTGGGTTCAAGCGATTCTCCTGTCTCAGCCTCCCAAGTAGCTGGGATTACAGGTGCATGCCACCACCCCCGGCTAATTTTTGTATTTTTAGTAGAGACGGGTTTCATCATATTGATCAGGCTGGTCTCGAACTTCTGACCTCAGGTGATCCTCCTGCCTCGGCCTGGTCTTTTTCTCTTAAGATCAGAAACCTGGCTGTGGGCATACTGAGATGGGGATCTTTTTCTCAGGAATGGACTCACGTTAACCAAGGTTGTGAAATGGATACCTTGAAACAGAATTCGATGTATCATTTTATATCCGGAAATCTGATTAAAGCTCTGGAATACTTAGACCAGCATAATCAGCACATTCTTCCCCTAGAAATAAACTATATGGGATGCAACCTCCTACTGAATACATCCACTTACTTGCTACTACTCATTGAGTCTGTGTACCAGGTACCGCACCAAGCAATTATCAACATCTCATTTAACGAGATCACATTCGCAAGGCATTTAGTACATGTCCAACCATACTAAGTGCTCCATTTTGTTAACTGACATTATCATTCCTCCTACTTAGCCTCCTCATCTCATTGTGGTTTCTTTTTCTTTTTCTTTTTCTTTTTTTTGAGACAGTCTCGCTCTATCACCCAGGTTGGAGTGCAGTGGCGCAATCTTGGCTCACTGCAAGCTCCGCCTCCCAGGTTCACACAATTCTCCTGCCTCAGCCTCCCGAGTAGCTGGGACTACAGACGCCTGGTACCACGCCCGGCTTGTTTTTTGTATTTTTTAGTAGAGACGGGGTTTTACCGTGTTAGCCAGGATGGTCTCGATCTCCTGACCTAGTCATCCGCCCACCTCAGCCTTCCAAAGTGCTGGGATTGCAGACATGAGCCACCGCGCCCGGCCCTCATTGTGGTTTCTAAGTGACATTACCCCCCCTATGCAAATGAGAAAAATAAGACAGAGCAGTTCAGTTACTGCCCAAGCAAGTCAGGAAGTGGCAGAGTCACAAGGAGAAATACAATCGTCAGAGGAACTGGAAAACTCAGTGCACATCACCGAAGTCTTCTTGGCAGGTCCCCAGGGAAGCCTCATCAGAAGGCTGCTTTTTAAGTGTGGAGTCTCAGCAAAGGGAGTGCAAGGAATTGAGCACTGAACAGCATCAGGCCCAAGCAATTTGATATGCTCATCTCCTGTTAGGGTGATCTTGGATTTGAGACCCATTGTCTAAGACTCCCTTTCCCCCAAATAAGAAAGAGAAGCTAATACTTACTGAGAACTTGTGTGACAAACCCACATTTAATCTTCAGAACAACATAATGAGGTAGGTAGTGCCCTCCCCTCCAAGCCATTTTAAAGATAAGGAAAGGCACAATAAGTTTAAGGATCATTCCCCAAGATTCTGCAGTGAAATGAGCTGCAGAGCCTAGATTCAAATGCTAGACAGTTCAACTCCAAAGCCCTGTCCACCTTGAAGCTCCACTGCCTCTCTTGGGAGAGGAAGGCAGCCCCAGGCAGCAGCCAGCAACACTAGCTCTCCGTTCTCCAGGTTTCTCTCCTCATGACCACATACCCTCTTGAGACAGTGTAGCCCAGTCTGTCAAATTACAGCCGCATTGACTGAGAGCCGTTTTATCTCCCAGCGACTCCACATCTCCTGGCTCCAACCTATTCCATATATATTGTATGTATGTATGTATTATGTATGTATGTATGTGATCCATTATGTTTGATTGTAAAGTTTTCCTCTTAGGGTGAGCCTATTTTCATAATCTACAAGTTCTTGGATAAACTGCCTCATTATAATTCTCTAATACTGAAATGGCAGCCAATTATTATCCTTTAGTTTTAGTAGCTCAGGGAATGCTTGTGATACAATGTAGAATAAAACAAAGGAGGATCTAAAATTGTGTATACAGCAGGACCATAGTTATGTTTAATTATAAGATGGTTAGAGAATCATCAAAGTGTTTATAGTGGCTCACTCTGGTGATAGAACAATGCATGCTGTTTTCTTCCTGATTTTCTACAATTGGTGGCTAACTAATAGTGTTTATTTTATGCCAGGCACGGTGTTCTTGCTTTGCACGGTCTCATTTAATCCTCCCAACACACAGAGGTATCAGTATTGCCATGTTGCAGATGAGGAAACTTACAAACTAAGCACCTTGCCCAAGGTGGTCTGTGACTAAATGACAGAGAAGGAATCCTAAGTTTGTTTTAGTACAAATTATGTTGTATTACTTGCTAGGGTTGTCATAACAAAATACCACAAAGTGGGTGGTTTAAACAAAAGAAATTTATTTTCTCTGAGTTCTGGCGGCTGGAAGTCCAATATCAAAGTGTTAGCAGGGTTGGTTTCCTCTAAAAGTTCTCTTCTGGGCTTGCAGATGGCTGCATATGGTGGCCCCTCAGTCTGTGGACATGTCTGGTGTTTCTCTGTGTGTGCCCAAATTTTCTTTTCTCATAAGAACACCATTAATAATGCATTAGGGCCCACCATGAATACCCCATTTTAACTTACTTACCTCTTTAAAGACCTTATCTCCAAATGCAGCCACCATGACGTACTAGGGGTTAGGACTTCAACAGATGAATTTTGAGCAAAGGTGGTGGGGGTGAAGATGTAATGTAGCCAATTACATGCATCTATCTTCTTAATCAGTAAATAATTCTGCTACCCATAAAGAACTTGTTTTATAACTTTTAAAATTTTTATTTGCAAGTCATGCAGAGTCACGTTAGAGAAACCTTTCTTGTTCCAACTGAAGGATGACATCTCACTGTGGGCTGCTTTGCTTGTTCACTAATTTAGAAATAGCATCCTGATTGGCAAAGGGAAAATGATTAACTGGAATTCAAGGAACTTCAAAATGGCTCACCTAACCCTCTTTCTTTGAGCATTCAATAAGATTTATTTTGCTATCCAGCCAGAGTTTAAATCAAATAGCAAACTTATTCAAATCAAGGCAGTATGAAGAATATTAGAAGTATAAACTCCTTTAAGAAACTAAAAGTTCAGTTGAGGAGACAAAAGCATAGATATATAAAACATTAATAGCAATGCATGACAGTAATACAAGAAATGCCACAAGCAGAAGGGAATGAATCACAGAAAGTGGAAGCCAGAAAGTAGATGCTGTGAGTTCAGACAAAAGTCTGAGAGGGGTGATCCAAGAAGGCTTCCTGAAGGAGGAAGAACTTACTGTGTTGATCAACTAGGGAGTCCTTTCTCCCTACCTCACAGGGTACTAAGAGGTTCAAGACATGTTCAATGATGTCATGTGTCTAGGAGGAGCTGGTGAGATGGATGAGAACTCAGGGAGAGATGGAGTGGGTAAGTGTTGCCAAAACCTGCCGGAGTGTGGGGGCGGTGTAGGGAAGAAAGTTTCCAGAATAACTATAGTGACCAGAATGAATCCAGATGAATTTGGAAGTGGGTTTGGGTCAGAGGTACCAGTGGCATGTGGAGCAAGTCAGCTGAAAGAAGAAGCTGGACAGGGCTCAAGTTTCTGATGGTGATGGAGGAGGACCCACGAGGGATCTGAGGACAAAGGGAAAACTAGGCCTGGCTGCCTGCTTTCATCTTCCAGATGAGCAACAAGAGAAGAGGAGAGGAGAGGAGAGGAGAGGAGAGGAGAGGAGAGGAGAGAGAAAGGGAGAGGAGGGAGGGAGGGGGGAGGGGAGGGGGAAGAAGAAGAGAAGAGAAGAGAAGAGGAGAAAAGAACCCCCAGATCTTCTGCAAAAGGCAGAGGAAAATAATAGGGACAATGTACGTGAGAATGCTCCTCACCTGTGACAAGACCTTGCACCTGGCCTGCCAGCCCTCTAGTTAGCCAGCCCTCTAGTTAGC
The DNA here is from genome assembly GCF_037993035.2 of Macaca fascicularis. Lineage (NCBI taxonomy): Eukaryota > Metazoa > Chordata > Mammalia > Primates > Cercopithecidae > Macaca > Macaca fascicularis. The sequence goes on along the minus strand of NC_088377.1, from coordinate 103,689,499 downwards.
CAGCCCTCTAGCTAGCTACCAGTGGAATCAAGCCGAGGGTCACATTTGCAGCCATTCGGTCCAGGAGCTTCATCAGCAGATACATTGGTTTTATTCTGGAGGCCATAAATTTGTTTTTAAAGTGTTGGGAATATTGGAAGAACTTTATCATGATTCCACTTAGTGGGCCAAGGTAAGTACTCAACTCAGTCTCTTCAAAAAGGAAGTAGCAGACACAGGGCACCCGTGACAGAAAGGGAGGCAGATGGTGACATATTGCCGGGAGCTAGCTGGGGCACAGTAGTCAATGTGCTCTGGAGCCAGGCTGCCTGGGTTCAAACCCCTGTCCACCACTGACAAGCTGTGTGGCTTTGAGAAAGTTACTCTATCTCTCTGTGCCTTAGTTTCCTCATCTGTAAAATGGAGATGGTAATTGAACTCATCTCACGGGGTTTTTGCAAGGATTCATTGAGATAACACATGTCTGATATTTAAATAACACTCAAGAAATGTTTCCATTGATATGAGTGTCAGTAGGAGGCTGCCCGGAAGTGTAAGCAGCTGTGTGGGGTAAGTTAGAGCAGAGGCAATGGGAGCATGGGAGAGCTTAAGGGAAGCCAAAGATGGCGGCTCCTAAGATCATGCCCAGACATTGCAAGCATGCTTAAAAACAACAAATGACCGCTTGATGCAATGCCTAATAGGAAACATGTTCTAGGTATTGAGGAAGTGGATTTGGCAGAGACTATATTTAACCTTAGTACGAGGCACACCAGTGCACACCTGGGAGATGGTTCTGTCACCAGGACAAGGAGGTGACCCAGGCCTGGCAGCATCCTCGGCCTGCAGGGAGGCTCCCCTAAGGGTTCTCCTGTGTTCCAGGGAAGGTGGCTGGAGGAGTGACTGAAGTTAAAGGTCGAAGGCCAAGTTTTGAGGATGATCTGGAAAAGTCATAGTTGCAGGGAGGCTGAAAAAACGGTGATGGGCCAGGCACCCCACCAGAGATAGCGAGAGAGCACTGAGGTGACGTTGGTGTGGCTGGGAGAGATGGTGCTGGCCTCCGTAGAAGCAGCAATGTCCTGACATCCATGACAAGGAAGAGGATGCAAGGATCCAGAGCTTCCAGACACGAGGGTCACAGGAGAAGGGCTGAGGATGATGAGGGAATGCACGGCTGCTGAGGTCTCTCCTCTCCCTTTCCTTTTCTCTGTGATGCTTCCGGCTGCCTCCTCTCTCAGGGTCATGTGGCTTCTCTCTTAGCCATTCATCATCCCTACCCCTCTGATATCATCAGCTCACACAAGCCCCCAGAGCGACCTTCTATTTCTGCCCTTCAGTTTCTGTCATCCCTACTATCCCACCGATTCTCTCTGTGTTTTTTGGTTCAAATTTCCATAAGAAATCTCATTGGCTGGCTCATCATTTCCAGACTAGGTCTCGCTATAAAGAATGAGGCAGCTTCAGGCTACACTTGGATCTGGTGATGACCCTGGACCCACTCAGCTGTGACCAGCAACACAGAAGGCCCTGGGACCACCAGCAAACAGCCAGCCCTTACAGCCTTCAGGGGCTGGGGTGGGATAGTTGCCCTCAAATGGAGGACTTAGGGGACATCATCACCAGCACATACAATCACAAAAATATGAGTAAAACCCACTGTCATCAAGGCCATGGAATACAGAAGGTGGAAAATGAAGCTTATGAGAGTGAGAAAAGAAAAATAAATGGAAGGCATTTCAATGACAGAACTGCATTGAAAAAGTGAGACCTGTATTCCACGTGAAAGAAGTTTTTATAAGGCTTTTCCCTTGGTCCATAGGGGGAGACAGGAAATTAAACACCCAATGTGAATGTGTGGGAAGGTATAAGACGCAACTTCGCTCCTTTATTGAACACATACTAATTAAAAGTCTACTGCGGATAATGCATACACTGATTAAAGTTCACAAGTGCAAGTGCCAAACATGTGAATGTTCGTGCTTCTTAACCAAATACAAAGGGACCTAGCTATTTCAGAAACTGGCACTTTTTGTGGGTGTAGTAATGTACACAAAAATGTCAGGAGATTGGAAAAAGGAAATTGGAGGAAAAATAATGAAAAGGGCCAAGTATTTGAATGAGCCAAGTCTTTAAACCCCATCTGTAAGAATAAAGAGCATATCTACCAACAACAGATGTTGGGCAAGTAGGTTCAACAGAACTTATGTGCAAAAAGGCACAAAAATGTTGTCTCAATTTTGTTAAAACAAGAAAAATATTAAATGTATAAGACACGAGGCTTGTGCGTGACAGAGCTGGTCTTCTGACCACACTTCTGGTGGTCTTTCCTCTAGTCCAGAGAGCAGAAATTCTGAAGCTTCTAAACAGGTAAAAGAACCAGGACAACTGTCCAAATGGGTCATCACATCATGAAAAAGAGGAGGAGAAAGAGAATCAAAGTCACATAGAACATCCAGCATCCATACTGCACCAACAGAGCTGTTGCCTATTTGCATTGTGTGTGTGACTGTGTGTATCTATGTGTGTGTGTGTGTGTGTGAGCATTAGGATGTGTGTCTCTCTGTATGTCTGTGTCCCACACTGGATTAGGGGATAGATCAGGCAGCTAGAAACCTAGGACACCAGCTCTTACAAAGTTCAGAAACTGCTGGGATGCTAAAACATTGCGGGGAATACACTGAGATGCAACAAGTGATTCTTCTCAAGGAGAACATCAAAGGTGGAGGAAAAACCAATTTTGCTGAGATAAAAGATGGTGCTGAACAGTCTTCTAGAGAGGATGGTGAGGCAGCTGTGGGCCTGATTCAGCGGAATGACTTTGGATGGGAATTCAAAGTCCGAGCAGAATTTCTCAGAGCAACAGTGGAGACACAAAGTCTGCCACCAAGCAATCCTCTCTCTCTCCTGGAACCACGTGGTGCTCAATATCTCCTCTAAAGACATAAGTGGAGGTGTAAATATTTAAAGAATAACCTTTGTTAGGCTTCTTCCAGGATCGCTGTGCACATATGTGTGCATCTTGCCACAGTGACCCAATGCTTGGGAAACCCGTGGCTGTGGCAAGGGGACCCTTCAGGTTTATGTCTGTGCCTAGCTGGACTTCCTCCATTTCCCTCTGGGTACCTCAAAGTGGGTAATTAGCAAACAAGAACAAACAGAACTTCCACAAGATATTGACATCTAAGAATCTGGCTTTTTGCCGAAGACTGGATAGAGTTCTATCATGGGGATTGCTTTCGTTGTCTTTGAAAGGGGTGCAACAGGTCAGGGAATATAAGAGAATAACGATTTATTCGGCAAATGGCCCAATGCAGCAGCTTTTCATTGATGTGTTGAAGGGTCCTACAGTTCCTCCTAGAGAGAGAAAGGGGAGGGTCCTAGAGATGGAGTCCCAGACACCCACCTGCTCTGCCATCCCAGCTGAAACAGTGTAAAAGAGTGTTTCAGAGGGCCAGTGTCCACAGGACATCTGGTGGGCACTTGCACCAATGTGGGAATTGCACTGAGATACCAGCTTTGGAATTAAGCAGCAGTTGTATTATGTTTTAGAAAAAGAATGAAATCTTAAATCTGATGGATTCAGTTGTATTTCTTGCTCTATCCCAGCTGTGTAACATGGTCCAATAAACTTTGAGGTTCTTCCATAAAAATGGGATCTCAGTGTATACTTCCAGGGAACATTGTGAAGACTAAAGGAGATAAGTGTAGGAGCTCAGTAAAAGCAAAATGATGTGTATTGTGGAAGCTCAATTAATGCAAGTTCCCTTCATTCGGTCTTTTTCTTCTGGATATGAAGCTTCCAATTACTTGCCCTACCTTGAGAATGAATTAAAGTTGATTCTTTTGTACCCCATTAAAGAGCCCTACTCTACCTTTTACTAGTGCCATGATTGTGGGCAAATCACCTCATGTCGTCAGTAAAATGAAGATACTAGATCTATCCTGAATACCTCATGACACGGTTGTATAAAATAAATGAATAGATGTATGTGGAAATACTTCATCAATAGTAATGCCACAACACATGTAATGCCAAAAAAAATTCTCCATTAATAAGAGGTCCTCTCAACAAATGTCCATTTTTCCATATAAAATGTCAGAGATGTTTAGGCAAACTCCCAGGGTTATTTAATTATTAGATAATAATACACTGGTGATGTAAATTCATTACACAGGGACTGTGAAATACCCTGCTTTGCTACTGACAACACCCAGCAATGCAGAGCACATGGGTGAGTCCATAGAAAACTATGGTAATTGTGACAGCAGCAACAGCTGAAGAGCCACAAAGCTTCCTCCACATAGGTCTGTCATTAGCTGATGTCACCAAGGAGCCATAAACAGAAGCTCCTCTATATCACATGGGCCATGAGATAGCAAGGTAAATAGAGGGCAGTTGTTTAATTTGTCTATTGTAAGAGAGTTGAGTGCATGGCAAATAGGTTTGTAAATGCATTTACTACCATCTCGATATAGTATGGTTTCCACCAGAGGTGAGTGAGCTCAGAGCCTGCTCACTGTGGCTGTGCCTCATTTGATGCAATCCAAGGGCCATGATCAGGGAGTCTCCTGAGTGCCTTCCTCAGTGGCAGTGAGTGGCTTGGGGAGGCATGGGGTTGGAAACACATTCTATTCTTTGACTTTGGGCCAAAGTTCATCATATCTTGTCTCTGAGGAAAATTTCAATTCCTAAGAGGGTCTAGCTTAGCCTCCTTTGACATTTAAAACAAAGCTTAAGGATGAAAGCAAAATATTCCCACAGCTGGTGATTGTTATACAGAGACCAGAAACCTATAGCTTCCAGGAGTCCTCCCTGCCTGATTCTGCAGACCTAGTCTGGACACCTCTCATTCTCCTCAGCCGTCCTGCTTTGCAGTGCTCACGAATGAGCCAGCCACCTCCATCCCCAGGGGTGATAGGGATACACCCTCAATATTAATATCCCAGGACTAGCCACACAGGGCGGATACACAAAATGTGGTATATACACACCATGGAATATCATTCAGCCTTAGAAAGGAAAGACATTCTGACACATGCTACAACGTGGGTGAACCCTGAGGACATTATGCTAAGTGCAATAAGCTAGTCACAAAGGGACAACCACTGTATAATTCCACTTAGATGAGGTGCCTAGGATAGGCAAATTCATAGAGCCAGAAGGTAGAACAGAAGTTACTAGGGGCTGGGAGAAGGGGGGAAATGGCGAGTGTTTGCTTTCATGGGTACAGAGTTTCAGTCTGGGATGAAGAAGTTCTGGAGCTGGATGGTGGAGCTGATTGCACAACAAGGTGAATGCATTTCATGCCACTGAACTGTACACTTAGAAATGGTTAAAATGGTCAATTTTATGTTGCATATATTTTACCACAACAAAAAAGGTAGTTCTAGAACTAAAAAAAAAAAAATCAATACAGAAATTAAACACCAGAGGAGCTTCCACATGCCGCAAGGAGCTTGCTCAGATGAGTCTGGTGCACAGACATCTCATTGCTATATATTGTTTCGTGATACTTCCATTTGTATCTCCTTTCCAACATGTGACATTTGTCACAACTCTCAAATATGTGAGAAAGTTGGGACGAGGCCAGAATAAATGTTTTTGCATGGGTTGTGCTTTTGTGTTCGGCCATGTGAAAGCGTTTTTGTGGAGGTTGACTCTTCCAATATTTTAAGCAATTTACAGATAGTGTTAAATACCTGGTTAAAATCTTTCTAATGTGTCTGGTAATCATTTTAGCTGTTAAGGCATAATGTGAATTCAGACATACAGTTACACGAAAATCTTTCCCACTTGCCTACCTCTCGTGCAGATTACAGAGGGAATGCATTATAGACAATAAAACCTAAGGGGAAAAAATTGCCACCCTGCTTCAGTTCTGCCATTAAACCCAACGATGGCGGCCATTGCCATGTAAAAGGAAAAACAACAAGTTTACAGTTCCTCATTTCCCATGGTAAACAGATTGCTTATTTTAATTTTGAAAATAAAGCGATGGAGGCTATGGAGGTCTGTAAATAAGAGTGTGCATCTCAATTTTCTGCAAATGCTTAAGTGGTTTACATCTGTTTCCTCCCAGTTGTATTTCTCAAACATGAATTTCCATGTTAAAAAGAGTCGTAAAATCACTACTGTTTCTCTGTGGATCTATTAGCAATAAAATAGCCTACAGAGGTTTGCACAGCCATGGAAAATGTACAGTGATAATAGGCTGTCCTGCTGTTACATGGCTTATGCAAACTTTACATTTATCACGGCAGAACCATCTATCCGCAGGGTTGTAGCACAGCAAACAACTGAATAAAAAGGACCCAGAGAAGGAAGATGAGACTGAAATCTCTGTGTACACATCATTAATCAGACAAGATGAATTCTCAAACTTGGAAGCACATCTACTCAAAGCCAACTGAGAGAAGGAGCAGGAGGGAGAGAATGTGTCAGGTTGATTGCAATCTGCAATGTACAACTTTCCATAAAAATTAATCTCCAACAAACAAAAGCATTTGTTCTTCTCATTTGCATGCTGTGTGGTTCACTCCTCGTGTGTGTGTCTGTGTCTGTGTGTGTGTTTTAAGAACCAAGTCAGAAAAAAAAAAAAAAGAACCAAGCCAGTCATCTGTTGAAAACTTTTGCTCCAGCAGATGACGCAATTATTCTTTCATTGCTTTAAGTAAAAGAGCTTAAAAGAGCCCATTACTTTCTCACACACCAGCACCGCCTCCCTAGTCCTCCCCCACAGACAGGTGAATGCAGAGCATGTCCGTGGTGTCCCTGAAGCCCCGCATCGTAAGTGGTACTGAGAGTTCAAATCTCTGTCCCCATGTTGCATCCCAGTGAAATTCTACCACATAAAGGGAAGGAGGTGGATTTATTTTAAATTAATTCACTGAAAGTCTGTAATGATACAGAGTAGGTTTCAAAATGGCCTTCGTCCAAAACACTCGCGCATGAGGTACGCCTGATCCTCTGTCTGGAAGTCCTGAGTCTCTCAGTCCTCTGAGTTGCCATTTCCCTGCAATAGAAAAGCATCATTAAAATACACTGTTAGAATTTAAATTGCTTGGCATCTCAAAGCCTGTTCCATTGAGTAGAGTATTATTTTATAAAAGTGGCTTTGTTTTGTTTTGTTAGTTTAATGGTGAGAGGAGTTTGAGAAATAATCCTTGAGGCTTTTAGAGGGAAGACGGAAAGGACACCTTTCACTCAATGCCCGAGTTAATGATTACTTAACTATATTTGTCCCTCGAAATTCTGTGACCCCAGGAACAGACCAAGATAGGGATGAATGAAAGGAAAACAGTAGGGAGGGGCGTGACAGCTGAGGAGGGCAACTGCCCCATCCAATAGCCCAGTAGTTCCTGCCCCTCAAGAACTGCAGGTGTTAGTCAGAGAGAAGCCTGTTTTTTTGAATTACTTCACATTGCTCCTTTCCTAAGGGGGCTCTTAGTTACCCATCCCCACATGATCGGATCAGTCCAAATAATTGGGTGGGAAGCAATCTAACAACCTCAACTCATCTGTGGATCAGGCAACTGGTTACTACAACTTGATCATTTTTAAATGTTGATTTGACAGCATATGTACATCACTAAACAGTGTATAGTTCTGAGGGGAGGACATGCGTATTTGGATTCCACATCAGATATTCTTATGTTGAGTTGCCTCATGACCCCCCAAAAAGGAGCCATGCGTTCCCTGGCCGCTGAAGCTGAAAGGGCTCTCTGAACCCACATTCCGGTTGAACTTGCTTTCCTCTCCTGCATTTCTCTCTTACTGGACTCTCCATGGTTGCTTATCTCCTCTGGCATTGGTTCTCTGTGAGAAGCTAGATGTTTGATAGTTCATACAGTAGACATCCTAGGGCCTGCAAAGTTTGTAACATGACTGTAGAATCACAGTACTTGTCCCAGCCTTGTGTGGCATGCTTACAGCAGAGACGCAATGTGAGGTTTCAGTAAGATCACCCAGCCCCACCTCTGCTCCTTAATGTCTTGGAGAAGAACCAGGCCTATGATGTGCAGCTTCCGAAGTAGTCTCAGGGCTTCTTGTTGGAGAGACAGATGTAGGTTATTGGTCTTACTCCTCATTGATCAATAGTATGCGATGTTGGCTACTGTTCCACAAAGAAATTTCAGAGTTCATTAGCAAGACTGACTGTTTTTAAGCTGAGTTGAGACACCCCACTGGGATGTCCTTGGCAATTCGAGGAGGTGTCCATTTGGCCCCTTTCGTGATTCCATAGTGTCTAGGGGTTCCCATTTCTCCTGAATTTCTTTGGTGACACCTTCCAGAAAATCCTGATTCTAATTAGAAACAATGCTTCTGATCATGTACTGGGTCCTCCTGCAGATCACTGACAACTGTACCAAGGCCTAATCACAGTAGTAGTAATAATCACTACAGTTACTTAGAACTTTCTATGTGCAGGTAACACACACTGAGGCCCAGACAGGTTCATAAGCTTGTCCAAGGCATGCAGTTAATAAGGGTTGGAGTTGGGATTTAAACCCGTGTTCTTAAACCCTATGCTGTGCTTTCTCTTCAGTCCCACTGTCTTCATTATGTTTCATGTTTGCTTAGTGGAAAGAAACTCTTTCTTGTTTCCAGCCATAAGAGCAGGCCTGGTAGAGACCCCCATGCACTGGGCACCATCGTTACCTTCTCTCTCTAGTGCGTTTCACTCTGCTTCCTCTGTAGTCTCGATGCCGCTCCTTCCTCCACACTTCCCATCCCACTATACATCTTTTACACAGCAGGGCAGGGTGATTCGCTGCATGCTAGGCAGTAACTACATAGTAATAACAATAACTCTTGGTACTTAGAGCTCCTCATCCGAGGACGTCACCCGAGCTTAAAGAAATTTAAATATATCTGTTCACAGCAGCGTGGTGGGGATGGTTTTGGTCTCATTTTCTCCGGGCCTGAAGAGAGATGTGCACGTTTAAAGGAAGGAAACACTAGCCTTCCTAATGAGGCCCCCCTGACCAGAGTGAGGAACTGAGAAAGAGAAGCACATAGGGCCATATAGAGTAATGGTCTCTCATTTCCCTGCAGTTCCTTTGCAGAGTGCATTTGACGCTTGGCAGGGTTGCTGTCTCCAGGAACCCTCTGGCTTCATGGTATTGAGGAGAAAGGGCTGCGCACCAGCTGAGTCTCTGTTATGTTAGCCACCAGCATCCAAGGATTTGCTCCAGAAACTGTCCTTATGGTGAACACCACTGAACTTTGGTGGGGAGGAGGGAGCCTGGGTCTGATGGCTTCTCCAAATCCCTGTCTCCCGCCCATCTTCAGGGCTCCCTATTCCCTCTGCTCCTGTGGGATGGTTCCCTGTCCCTCCTCTGAGGGTGGATCACTCACAGGCTTCCCCTGGCAATACTCCACATCCAGGGCCTTCCGCACGCACAGGCTGAGATGGGGCAGGCGCTCTCTAGTGGAGGCACACAGCTTCCAAACCCTCATTTGCTACTCCTACCTTCCAGCTATCCCTTCTTTGCCAGAGCTGAGCCTCTGGGCTCGGTCCTCACCTACCTGGGCTTGCAGAGCATGCCACTCTCTCCTGATTTAACCTGCCCCTTTGACCAAACCAACCTGTCAACACTGCACATCCATGTGACACACTGGAGAGATGGATCCACTTCAAGGAATGAAACTAACTGGATTCCTTAGCTGTGGAAATACTCTCAGATCTTGAATTAAGAGTCAATTAGTCCTCTAGTCCTCAGAAACTTGGAAGCAGATCATCAGCTGGGAGCTCACAGCACATGTCTGGTTCCCTGCAGACCATGCCCCAGAATGACAGCCAGCCCATCTGCTGATGCACCTGCTACATGTGAGTCACTGTCCCAGAGGCTGAACGGCTTGTAGAGAAGTAGCAGGCTTTGTTCTTACTCTCAAGAAGCATGTAGTCTTAGAGGGGAGATGAGATAGAATCACACACAAGTCTAATAATATCCTGAGTTTCAGGTGAGCTCCAAATCGTCATTCCAAGCACCTACCAAGCTTTGAGACTGAAAGGTGCTTCCCACCTCAGTCCCAGTCACAGTGAAAAACCCAGAAGAAAGAACAGCAATTTAGTTGAGGTAGATGAGAGGCATTTCAAAGGTAAAATCACTCAAGCTTTTCCCTCTGACTCAAAGCAAATACATTGTCAAATACACTATAAATATACATTTGCACTATTTATTACCTCTGCCTATAAAAGAAAATTGTATTAGGTGATTGTGCTGAAAATGTGTCCAAAATATAATTTGCATCTCTTTTATGTGGGTGTTTTTGTGTGTATTTGCTATATTTCAATTTGCTAATATACATATATATCTCTGTAGAGACATATATAAATGCTGTTTAGTTCTTCTGATCTTTGTTTTTATTTGCTTGGTATAAAGACTTCAATATAATTTGTGATTCTAAAAATATTGCTTTTGAAAAATATGGTATGGATCCTTTGTTCCCCTAATTCCCATAATCCAATACAATAAAACATTTACTAAAAGTATATTAAAGAGAATGTCCTGAAGGATTTGCTTCTCTTTGACAAACTGTCACTGGAGGATTATGCAGAATGTTTTCTGTGTTGTCCTGAATTTCATAGAATCCATCTCTCTTCAGTTAGGCAAATTTCCTGAAGCTTCTCCATAACCCCTAGATGGGAAGACTCACTTTCCTCTTAGCAATCCTGCAAACTGCAGGAAACTGAGATTTCGATTATTAGCCCTCATGCTTTACTCTGTGGATGTCATGGATTTTGAGAGGAGGTATATTCTTTTGCATTATTTTTATTTATAGCATCTAATAGTATCTTTGTTTAAAAAAAGACTTGCAATTATGTCTTGTTGGTTGCTTTCAACCACCTTAGGAAGCAAGTCAACATCTCCCCAGTTAGCGAAGAAGGAATAAAATCAAAGAGGAGATTATGTCACTTTAGGGTCACACAGAAAATCATTAGAAGATTAAAACTCAAGTCTCTCAAGTCTCAAGCATTCTGCTTTGCTGTAAGAAATGTCGTCTTAGTTTCTTTTTCTCATCTACAAGCCACACACCTATCACTTTTCCCTCAACTAGACAATACCTAGGGCCAAGGGAGGCCACTGTCCTTTCTACCCATTTTTGAACTCTAGAAATAAATCCCCTTTTAGATTTCCCCTGGGAACTTGGTCTCACAGTGTGGTCAGGCAGAGAGAAACTGCTAGGAACTGTATTGTGTGACATCCCCTGCCATAAATGTGTAGGTTGAAGGCCTAACCCCCATCGTGACTGTATTTCAAGTCTGGGCTTTTAGAAAATAGTTAAATGAATTCATAAGGTTTGCCCTTAATCCAAGAGAAGTGGTGGCCTTATAAGAAGAAGAGCAAGATCTCTCTCTCCACACAAACACTGACTGAGGAAAGGTCCCGTGAGAACAAAATGAGAAGGTGGCCTTCTGCAAGCTAGGAAAAGAGCCCTCACGGAAACCAACCCTGTCAGACCTTAATCTGGGACTTCCAGCCTCCAGCACTGTGAGAAAAAAGGTTCCTGTTGCTTAGGCCACCCAGTATATGGCATTTTGTTATGGCAGCCCAAGCAGACTAAGACAGAGATCTTAAGCTTTTGCTTTCAAGTCATCTCTTGGGGCCCATGTGGCATAGACAGGACCTAGAAGGGTTTAGAGTCTGGCTGGGGAAAAGCTTACCAGAGTGAGTGTTGTGAGAGGGATGACCTGTCTGCAGAGTGGACCCCTGAGTCAGGGCCAGGTGAGACTAAGTCAGTAGCCAGGACGGTCAGCAGCAGAAAGAACCAGACTAGGAGTTCCCCAGCCACAGGCTTCAGGAGCCATTGCCAACAGAGCAAGTAGCTCGCAGGTGGACATGGGCATCACCCTGGAGGCCAGAGGAGGTCAAGGATCTCATGGCCAGTGATCCCCAATCTGCCCTGCTCAGAGTTACCTGGTCAGACTTCTCCCTCCCTCCACATATCCAAACACCCTCAGAAGGAAAGAAGTGGCAGAAATGATGTCACTGAGAGATGGAACACTTTCATCAAAGAGAGTTTTGACATCACCTATAGGGACTAAGTCATCTGGACTAAATGTCAACAGGATTAGAAGTGAGTTCATTTTCCCCCTCTCTGCAGGTGGGGGCTCAAGAGCAAGGCCAGTTTAGTCACAGGCAAATAAAACAGTAATCTTCTCTACTCACACAAGCTGTAATTTAGATTGAATTTGTGAGTTACTACAGAGGAATCTGGGGAGGGCACCTCTTCCCAGGGAGAGGCAGGTTTTGGGCTAGCTACTGCCACATTCTAGAAACTCATTATCTTGGGAGTTTGTAAAGATGATGCCTGCCCATCCACCCTTTATTCTGTCTCCCTCTTGCTTACTATAGGTAAGCTGTATACGATAAAGAGTTGTATACAGTACACTTAATACAATAGAGGGTTGCATTCATATACTTTTATCTTACCAACTGTGTTATAAACTCCCCTTGAGCGGAAACATAAAAGGGTGCCAAGTACAGAGCTCTGTGTTTATCATCTAAGCAGTGATGCTACCCTGCTTTGGTGGAACTTGTGTGTGTCTGTAGGTTTTGCAGCAACTTTCAAAATCCTAGCTGAGGACTCCTGGGGTGGGTCCCAGCTCTGACATTAGCTATGGGACCTTGAACAAGTCAGTTTCCATTTCAGGACCTCAGTCTCCACATCTATAAAACAAAAGAGTTGAACTAAGGGACCTTCAAGATCCCTGTTCAAGCCTCCTCTTGTATGAGTGTTTGAGATGTCTTGTTCCATCTTTTATCTCCCCAATGGGCCATTTAGAGACCTGGAGCATAGTCATGACTGTGGCTATAGAGGCTGTCCTAGATTAAGTAACCTAACCTATTCAATCCTCACAACAATGCTTTAAAGAAGATCCTGTTGTTGCCACCACCATTTTACTGACAACAAAACTGAGACACAGGGAATAACTTGCCCAAGGAAACAAGGTGATTGTGCTGAAAATGTGTCAAAAATATAATTTGCATCATTTTTACGTAATTTGCAAATATAATTTGCAGCAAGTGTTAGAGCTGGGTTTCAAACTCAGAAACAAGCTCCATAGTCCTGCCTGGGCCACCTCACTGTGCTGCCTTTAGGATTGAAAATTGGTGGATAGGTTGGCTTTGGGGAGGAGAGGGTAGTCCATACATACTGAGTTTAGGAGTCTGTAAAGGTCCCTACTGCCAGGGCACACTTTTCACTCCAAGATATACTTTCCCTTCCTTCTCAAAAAATTGTTTTCTAGCTTGTTCATTTCACAAGCATTTCTTGAATGTCTGCTGTGTGCCAGGCAGCCTTGGGCTTGGACTGGGATCTGAAGTAAGGGCTATCAAAAGGGGTGGGGTGGAGGGGCAGGGTGTGGCAGATTCTCTGCAGCAGGTCGGTTTCTGAGATGTTTTTTTATCACGCTCATTCCAGGAAACCTAATTCTATCATCTCATAAGACGCTCTAGGACATCACCATGGGGCTTTTGGCTGAGCCCCAACAGAATCCCGAATAAGCCCTTCTTAGCCTGTGATTTAAAATTTTCTGAATCCTTAAATGGCTTACTTGGCTTTTGCCAGGAGGTGGCAGAGAAGAGGGAGAGATGGGAATAATCGGTCCTATCAATAGGTTTGTCTGTAATTCATTTTACTTCCCTCCCATGAGAAAACATGCATTTCTTCTTTTGAGCATAGTGACTTTTTCATGCAAAGTATTCATTCCTCAAATGACAGATAGGAGCTGAACTGGAGGCAATGTTCTGTATTGAAGAAATAGCAGTGACAGATGCTTTTCTAAATAAGACCATGGGCACACATGAGGAGCCTGCTCTCATTCCCACAGAGCTTGACGCACTGCAAAAACCAACCCTCACCAGAGGATAACCACCCCCTTCTCCTCAGACCGAATGGAGACAGAGCTGGGGCCTCCAGGAGACCCCACAGTTGCCAGGTGCCTGCCCAAAGCTTGCAGGTGACATGGATGTTTCAGACCCTGTTGAGGTTGCCCAGGTCAGGATGAAGTAAACAGGCCCTTCCCATGTAGGTAGACCACCCCATCCCTTCTAGTGGGCCATGCATGTTTGCTGGAACAGCAGCCCCTTGTCCTGCAAATGCTGGGAACAAGGATGCGCAGGGGTGAGGCACACATTCTCAGCTGCCCCCTGTCCCCTACACTGCAATACCAGCACAGAGGAGCAGGACATTGAAGCCCCAGCAGGCTAAGAACCAGGGGGCTGGAAAACTCAGCCCCAGAGGGTAATGCAGACCCCATTTGGAGCTCCCCCGGGGTGCGCTGAGTCCACAACTGAAGAGAACTGTCCGAGAAGCCGGGAGGGGTGGCTTCGTCTCAGCCTCAGTCAAACCGCATGTGATGACTTGGGTAAGAAGAGGCCCGAGGCCCACAGAGAGGCCTTAAATGGTTTCCTCAGAGCAGTGTGGTCCAGATAGACCTTCCCTGGTGCCTCAGATGGAAAACAATAGATGGGTTTGGAGGTCTCCAAAGCAAGAGAGGCTTTGCCCCCCAGGTCCTGCCCAGAGCCACCGTCCATTCCCTTTCCCTAGCTCCTTCCTTGGCCTGGCAAGGGAGGTGGTCTGCTGTCCTCTGCAGTGCCCTGGCAGAGCTCCAGTGGGAATGTCAGCCTGGATGACATCTCTGGACTGCATGACTTTTTAAGCGGGCTGTGGTGGTGGCCAGGAGCCAGCAGCCCTCCCACTCTCTTTGGAAGGCAGCCGTTTTGTCTGCTGGTGCTGCTTCAGTGGCCACCTGAGCCTGCAGCCGGAGGACAAGGCTTCAGGGACACTGCCTCAGGCCACCGTCAACCCTCTAGAATCAATCACCTCTATGTGTCTCTAGGAGAGGCAAAAGTTGTCAGTGGTCTGCAAACCACCCTTTCGTTCTAGATTAGAGCCGCAAGTTGAGAGAGGAAGAAAAAGCAAAAACAAAAACAAACCCCAAAGACACAAGTACTGAATACTGTCAAAGCAAGCTAGGCTCCATGTCCATTTTTCATATTGTTCCCTATTTTCAATAGCTACTGGGTGCCAGAGAAATAAAGGAACAACTTTAAAAAACAATTAGCGGGACATGTGGTGTTCATTCTTGGCTGGAACTATGCAGCCTCATCTGCCGGCAAACACTCTGCAGTCTTTCATGAAAAATGTTTTAGAACTAATGAGCTATATTTGCATTCCCCATAGAATGGATTTGGAATTTTTCATCTACGCTGCACCATGAAAAATGGATGTGTTTGGCGCAGAAGTCATTTGAACGTGAAGCCCAGCCTCAGTGGAAAGACAACCTTCAGAAAAACTTTCCAAGTAACTTTTCATTCGCACTTGCTTCCACCAGGGAAGGTCAGGCTCGTGTGAAAGATGGAAATTTCCTGCACAAACCTAGATGCTGATGAGATTTGTTTTTGTAGATAATCTGCAGCAGCGAAATTTTTCATAATGTCACTGCAAAATAAATTAAAATGTTCATCTTCATATGGCTGGTTCCATTGCATTAAAATAAATGTTGCAAGCTCATTTAATTAGTATAGTTAGGAATGTCTTTTCCCTGCTTCACTGACTCTCCAAATCACAAGTTAATTTGTCAAAATCAGACCATTGTTTTTCCTTCATTCTTCATTACTAGAGACAGCCCCATTTAAATAAATGTTTATGCTACAGAGAGCAGAGCAGTGAACAACCCCAAATATTTTCATAAGCCAGTGCTGGAAAAGTTTAAGACACAGGGAGCGAGGATGCATTTTTTTCTTCCCTTTGTGGTTATTGGATATGTGACTGGCTGGAAAGGCACACAATCGAGCAGTCTGCTGTAACTGATGATGTTCCGCCCGCCATTGCTCATGTTGGCGGGCTACATCCTCTTGAAAGCAGTTTTCTTCTATGTTTTCAAAGACAAATGATGACAAAAGATAGCATCTCTATAAATTACCCTCCTCAAATCATTCTCTTCAAGAGCCCTTGGTTAATCAATTAGTTGGTGTTAGGAGGGGGTCCGAACTGGGGTGGGGGGTAGTCCTGGTGTTCACAGTCATTCCCTCACCATGACTGGCTGTGAGCAGCTGGGCATTCCTGCTGAAAACTCAAAAGATAACCAAACTTCTTTCCCCCTTGTTTCCTGACCCTCCCAACCCTCCAAGAAAAAATCAGAACCATGGGGATGTGGTAGCCAGTACGAAAGCGGGAGTTCCTGGCAGTGAAGGTATTGGGGTTAATGATGAAGACCAGGGAAAAGGGGTTCACAGAAGTGTCTGAGGGCTTATGTGTGCAGAGGTCTTCTGGAAGGCATCCATCAGTAATGGATGAAAGAGCTTATCAGATCATTAGCAGCGCCCCATACTAATGAGATGTTGCATTCCTGCTCAGTAGAGACCCTTCCATTGGAAAATGCCACAGTGCCTGGCTCTATATTCAGCCCCAACCCGCAGAAAGTCAGCTTTCCTCTCTGCAGCTTTGTCCTCTGCCATGATGGGGTGATCCAGCCTTGCTCTTCCATAAGAAGCTAAAAGATAGGTTAGCCTTTTTCTTTTTACTATGTAGAGTTTTCTTGCGCCATTACCTGTTTTTTCCCCGCTGCTGTTCTTGCTTTGCAAGTCTTTTCTACTCGGGAGCAAGTAGGTGCAAGGAGACTGGAGGTACTTCTTTGGATTTCTTGCAATGTGATGAGCGAAAAGGCTTTCAAAATTGCCCTCACTATGACTCTGATGATCTCTGGTGTGTAGAATCAATCTTTCCTCCTTCTTTTCTTTTCTTTCTTTCTTTTATCTTTATCTTTTAAAAACAAATCCTTGGGATAAATTTTACTTCATTAATACATTATTTGATTAACCAGAGGATTTAATGAGTGCATATTCTACAAATGTACTTGACTTTTGGAGATCAGAACTCCAGTGAGCTGCCCAGGACATAGACAGGCAGGAAGCAGCAGCACCCCAGGCTCCCCACAACACTTGGAAGTTACTGAAAGCTGCGCTGAGCGTGCCACTGTGCATTCATTCATTCACTCATTCATTTGATAAGCATTTGTTGGCAGGCACTGAACTAGACCCTGAATGTGGAGAGTCAATCTTCTTTTCTCACATAAAAGAAATGGAGTTCTCTGAATAGGCCTGGACCAGTATACCCTGTAGCCTAGTGGCCTGAGCCCTGAACCCCAGTGTCTTATCTAATGATGGTACAATTTAATGAAAACACTTGTGTCTCTGGTTGGCTGTGGAGCAGTCTTTGTAAATCAAGGAAACTGGAGAGCAAAGCCAGGTACATAAAAGACAAGCGAACTGAGCTGGGGGAAGGGCAAACATTCGGCCTTGGTGAGTCCAAAGGAAATACAGCATTGTCACTTGAAGTCTCTTCTCCTTGGGTCAGCTCAGTCTCCAATGTGTATGTCAGGGAGTATGAGAAGGACTGACATGAGGATTCTAAACATGGAAGAGCAAACCAGGGAGCAAGAAAAGTTTTCTTACGGAAAAAACAAACATCCTGCCCCATAATATTGGCCTGATTCTCTGTCCTTAGATCAAAAGCCAGGCTGGAAGCATGGAGTCAGATACACAGACCACAGCAAACAGAGCAGACAACTGCAGGCAAACCCAGCCAAGCTCTGGGAGACGGCTGCCACTTGAGAGGGCAAACCTCACTTCAAATCCCTGACTCTACTCACCAGCTGGGACCTCGGTCAAATGATGGGCAAAAGAATAATTTTATATATATATATATATATGTATGTATATACACACACACATGTGTATATATGACATGGTTCCCATGAAAATGAAATGAGACACTCTGTGTGAAAGTGACCTGGCACATATCGAGTGTTTGACAAATGTTAGTTCTCTTCTGGGGACTTTTGGAAGGGATAAGGCAGCAAAGGGGAGGGCAGGTTGATGGATCAGAGTGAGCGTGGGGTAAATACAGTGACCATTGACAAAAATCAGTTTCTTAGTGAAATTGATTTTTAATTAAGTCTGGCTGTTAAACTATGTTTGAATGGGACACTGCTCTGAGACTGAGCCACATATGTCTCTGGTTTATATGAGTTACAAAACTCACAGCTTTTTGATCAGGCATGAACTTAGTGATCATCTGGTCAAAACCCATTCACAACTTGCAAAGAGATTAGATGTCTTCCAAGGTCATGCACCGGTTAGCAGTTGCCTCCCACCTCCTGCCTCTCTTCAGATGGGTGGAGGCTATAGAACACCTGTAACTAAGAGGGCCCAGACCCCCAACCACTCCTCATTGGCAAGGTTTCCCAATCACTTACCATCCTTTCCATCCTTCCTTAACCTTCTCCACTCTTAGTATGTTCTTTTTAAAATGCGGTGCTCAAAACCAAATAAAATAGCCCAAATGCATCTGACTCTGGCAAAATAAAGGGGAACAGTGACCTCTTTTGTTCTGGAGAAGTCTATGATTAAAGCAGCCTATTGGCAGCCACCACATATTCCCCTGACAGTCACCTGAGATCCCCAGGACTCTTTTTTACAGTTGACTGAATGTCAACCCGCTTCAGCCTGTAGGTGTGTCATTGGTTATTTATCCTGATAACTGAACCTTATGTTTATCGCCATTAAATTCAGTGAGTTTGGGGCTATCATTTTAGACTGTCAAGACCTTTTTGCATCATAATTCTGTCACCTGGTGGATCAGTTTTACTTCCTAGCTCTGCATCGGGCTGTTATTCTGCCAGCCACACACCTCTTCCTCCAGTCCTCAGGGATAATCTGAGCGACTTTGTCACAAGGTTTGCTTGAACTCAAGATACTCATTCCTCTCAGCTTCCTGTTCTCATGGGTACCATGGCTTACAGCCACACCAGCTCAAATCCCAGTATCTCCTGAGGATTTAAGACCTTGCAAACCTTGAGAGGTCCCCTAGAAGGAGGTGGTCACTAATTGTTATTGAACACTTTCATTATCAGTTGGGAAGAATTATGTTGGGATGAATTATGAAGAAGCCTGGGAAAGGGTCTCTGAGAGAAAAAGATGGAGATAGAAAAGATCAAGATAGAAGGAGGTAGTATAAACTTAGTCTGCTTGACACTTTTTAAAAATTTTAACTTTTATCGTAAGTTCAGAGTTAAATGTTCAGGTTTGTTATATAGGTAAACTTGTGTCATGGGGGTTTGTTGTACAGATTACTTCGTCACTCAGGTAGTTAGCCTAGTACCTGTTAGTTATTTTTTTCTGATCCTCTCCCTTTTCCCAGCTTCCACCCTCTGATACGCCCCAGTGTGTGTTGTTCCCCTCTTTGTGTCTATGTGTTCCCATCTCTTAGTGCCCACTTATAAATGAGAACAAGCAGTATTTGGTTTTCTGTTCCTGCATTAGTTTGCTAAGGATAACAGCCTCCAGCTCCATCCATGTTCCTGCAAAGGATATGATATCATCTTTTTTTATGGCTGCATAGTAATCCATGGTGTATATGTACCATATTTTCTTTATCTAGTCAACCATTGATAGGCATTTAGCTTGAGTTCATGTCTTTGCTACTGTACTTTGCAATTTTCTATGCTCTAAAATTAAGCAATATCATGAATGATCATTAAAACATAAGAAAGCATAAAAGATATTTTTTAAAAATTCAGTTTAGCCACAAGTGAAAATGGGGTTTGCATTTTTGTCCTTTTGATTAGTTCAGTCTTTGTCATTTAGAATCTAAAGGCTGTATATCAGGTATATCTTTGTGATAAGACCAAAAATTTTGCTCTTTATCCTTATCTTGAAAATATTATGAGGTAAAAGTAATACATATGATGAGACTCCATTCATGCAAAATTTAAAACTAGGCAAAACTCCCCTAGGGTGTTAGAAATCAGGGCAGTGGTTGCAGAGAGGATGGTGGTGGAGGAGTGCTTGGGAGAGCACCGAGGGTTGCCAGAAGGCTGGTCATATTGCTACTTTTGATTTAGGCAGTGGTTGCAGAAGTATACTCACTTTGTGAACGTTCATTATTTCATACAAGCATGAATTATACACTTCTCTAGATGTACATGGTAAACAGGAGCCAACCTACAGGGTTCAGAATGCCTTTTATAGGTCTTTTCTTTTTTTCTTATGGAGAGCAGAGAGCAGAGAAGCATATAATTTAACTAATTCACCAGATTTCTGTTTCTGAGAGCCTTCTAGGTACAAAGCATTGTAATGGGGCTCTGGAGATAAAATGAAGATAAAGCAGACCTGAGCGTTGTAAGATTTATCTGTCACTTACAGTCTAGTGATGGATAAACACACATCAAATATAGCTCTACTCCAGAGGAAAGTGTCCTGGGGTCCTTAAAGGGGTCAGGCAGCTGGTCTCCTTGAAAGACTATCTGAACACATTTCATATACTCAATAATCACGTATATCTTTACATTTTAATTTATATTTAGTGAATGACTTGTAATTTCACTCATACAAGGAAGAGCTTCTTAGAGTCTACTTTTCTACCATTTTGTGGAAAACTCTATAGGAAATTTATACTTAATTAATAAAAGATATATGATGGTTATTATTGCAGATATAAAAATGACATATATTTTGTCTCATTTTTAAAGGTTTAACTTTTAAAAATATTCTAAACAGGAGAAATGCCCAGGGAAGTAACTATAAGTCAACTTTTGAACATATAGATGAAAATTTTAAATAAAAAAACTATCAACCAATGAATGGCTAAGCAAAATGCGTGACAGCTATACAATGGAATATTACTTAACCACAAAAAAGAATGAAGTACTGACACATGCTACGACACGGATGGACATTAGAAACATTATGCTAAATAAAATTATCCAGCTACAAAAGGCCACATATTGTATGATTCATTTGTATGAAATGTACAGAATAGGCAAATACACAGAGATATAAAGTAGATTAGCAGTTGTCGGGGCTGGGGAGGGGAGGTGTGGTGAAGTAATTGCTAACGCATATGAGATTTCCTTTTTGGGTGATGAAAATGTTTTGGAATTTGATGATGGTGAGGTTGCACAACCTTGTGAATAGACCAAAACCCACTGAACTGCACACTTTAAAATGGTAAATTTTATGATATGTGAATTATATTGCAATAAAACATGTATAAGGCAATTTTCGAACATATACAGAGAATTTTTTAAATCATAAAATTTTTAAGCTGAGAAATTCTCAATACAAGTTTATGATACATCTCGTGAATGGGAACTATAAACACATACACATACACACATAAGATAAAGATGGAGAAAGGGGTTTCCGCTTTTGTGAAAATTTAAATCAGGAACTAACGGAAACCTTCCACACAGAACTGTAGAATGATCGGGCCATGACCACTGCTGTCTGTTTCCCGACTTGCCCTAAACCACGTCCGAATCCATTCTGGACTAGATTACCTGCCTCAGTGAACATTTTATGAACTCCTGCTTTTCTTAACCTGATCGACAACAAACACGCTTTTGGTTTACCTCTCTGATAAGCATCCCTTTCTCTGATGCCTGCTTATAGAAATTAGAAAACAGTTTCGGCAAATCAGCATTTACAGAGAGAGCTTGCTATGAGAAAAAAGAAAAAGATTCAAAGCAGCCAAGCAAAAAGGCTCTGCTTAGGAAACCCAGGTAGACCCCAGTAATAAATACATTTATTGCTTGGACAGTAAAAAGTACTGAAGAGTTTAAAATAAATTCAGAGTTATTTAAACTTAATTTATGACCAGGAAAATAAACCCTCTCTTCCACCATTAATGTTTTTTATCTGGGCCATCAAATGTCACACGCTACTGATTTTGGATGTAAGGTCACTGGAAACAACATATCAAAGGTGTCAGCACCACAAATCAAGTGAAATTCCCTTAAAAATAAAAACGTCAGGAGTAAAATAATAGGCAATAGTTATTTCATGCTATGAAAGACTTGTCATATATCAAAGGGTTCACCTTTTTCTACCTTTATGATGTATCACTTTGAACACTGAATATACTTCTGCTTAACAGATAAAGTAAAGAAAACAAGCATTGGAATGCTGATGATAATAAGAATGATGACATATAATAAGACTATCTGGAGGCGCATAAACATTAGCAGGCAGACTGCTGAATATATCAAAAGACAAACAGTGGTCCTGCATATATGAAGATCGGCCGTCTAGCGTGTCAGTTATTTTAAGAGGGCATCTTAAAGGTCACCTAAAACGGTGTCTCTGAAATCAGAATACAAATTACATTGGGTTTTGGATAAGGAAAATAATGAAGGTTTAGGACTTGCCAAGCTAATGTGGTTCCACACAGAAGTTCAAATTCAGACGCAAACCTCTGGTCTTTTATCCAAGGATTGAATAAAACAGAAGCAAGTGCCAATCTTCGGGGAGAAGAGGAAAGATAAAGGAAACTTGGAGCAGCGGGTTCTTTATGATCCTGAAGTCATGCAACTGACAGGCGGTGGCATTTGCTGTAATGCCTTGTTGCTAAATGCATTAACTCCTGGCAGAGTAAATTCACCCAGGATTAAGCTTTATGCAAAAGCATCTGACTAAAAGGGTTATCAAAGCCTCAGGTTAAAAAAAAATGATGACTTTGTTTCATCCTTGTGACATATCTTACAATGATTTTCTAGGACATTAAAGGTAAAATCTTGCTTCCTGATTCAAGGACTCATAATCCGGTGGACGAAATGGCTCCAGGGAAGGATAAAGGAGTATAGAGCCATTCACGTAGAGGTATAAATTGCGCCCCAAGATGGTAGTGAGCAGTTAGAGAAAAGCCATAATGCTTTAGTTTAAGCCTCCCAAAGTCCTTTTATCATTGGAGGTAGGGGTGGGTGGGCAGGGAGGCTGCTTCCCAGTCGGCAGGTGGTATGAGGCAGGTGGGAGATGAGCCAGCATCATCACTCTTTAAGTTTCCCTGGGGCCCCAGCCCTGGTGCTCTTCCTTCCAGAAGGGTGAAGGATTGTTGATTGCATCGTGAAGTATTCTTCTTGTCTGTGGTGGCTGTAGGATTTGAGTCATTAAACTGTACACAAAAGACTTGAAAACCTAACTCTTTTCATTTGATAGAAGAGGAAACTGAGGGCCAGACATGGGGGGGAAGAAGGAAGCCTCTGCTGTGGCCCCTGACTCTAGCCAGGCCACTTGAGTGAAGGTCGCGCACACCCCAATGTGTGTGAAGCAGTGGTTCTAACTGGAAGGCAGGTTCCCAGAAATCATTTCCAATCTGCCCTTGACTTGGCATGTGTGTGACTCCTAGGAAGTCCCTGAATTCTCTGCACTTCAGTTTACCCATGAAGCTGGTTGATCTCTGCGCCCATAAACTTTTCAGAATATCTCTATAAGACTTGGGTATCTTAGAAGAAGATTTCATAAGAATAGCCCTGTATAAGCCAGTGGTTAAGAAATCTGACTAAGTTTAAGTCCAGCTCTGCCATATATGCACCACAAGATGCTATGACTTTCTAAATCCTGGTTTCTGGGTTTCCGTCTCTACACAGCAGGGACAGTCGTAATAATTCTTATCTGGCTTGGTGTTGTGGGGATGTAACAGAAAGCTCTCAGCACAGTGCCAGGCATAGGATGGGGGGGCACAAAGTGAGCATTTATAAAACAGAGACCCCAAAGTCCCTCAAAGCAGACCCTGGAGGCCTCAAGGGCCCTGCCCACCATGGCCTGCCACCAAGAGCCTCAGCCTTCACCTGCAGACACCAGACATGCATTCACCATGAGTGTGGGGCTGAGTGGCATGATCTGGGGAGTGCAGACCCCATAACAGTGTAGGGTTTTTCTACTCTAGTCTGTTGTTTGTTAGCAATCCGTCCAAATGATGGATGGCTCCTCTGGTCAAGATGGGGCTCCATTCAGGCTCATACTGTGAGAGACAAGAGCCTCAATGCCAGCCAACACCCTATTTATTTGTGGATTTGGCTTATTGGAGACAAATGATGCTGAAGCAGTTCTATGGTCATCAAATGAATTATTTATACATCTGATTAAATTGTTTTATTGGAGGACTCACCCTGGTTAACTCTTGCATTTCCAGCTTGGTGTGTAGAAATTTCACTGAGCACTTTCTACATTTTACTTTGGGGTCTCACCTTGAAAATTCATGGCCATTAGGACTACATGGCAAGCTGTCCATACTCAAGGCTTCATACAGGAAAAAAAATCAAAACCAAACTTAGTTTTGAGAAAAAACCATCCGTTTCTATAAAATGCTTATTGAAGAACCTGTGTTTTTGGACCAGTTAGACCTTTCAAAGTCTAGAGTGAGAGATACTTAAAATAAAATGTAATGATACAAAATGTTTATGCATTTTCCGTAAGTTTAAGGGGAGCTTACTCTTCCTTTAGGCATGCAATTTCACTCAAAAGTAATTGCTAAGCCTGCCTTATCCTATTATTTACAAATTCAATATAATTAGAGACTTACTCAGTTCATTACTAGCTTGAATTTTTGCCCAGCTTTTTCTCACCCTGTTGCCTTTTCAAAACACTTTATTAAAAACTTGTTTTAGTGTCACATTCTTTAAAGGAAAATAACTCCCAAGTACATTTGACAGGAATTGCTCAAAACACAAGACAGTGCCAGAAACTAATAATCTCAAATCACAGAACTTACACGGGAAGGTCCCGTACACTGTTGCAAACAGCATGGGTGGGTTCCACCTGCAAAGTGAAATTCACATGTTCTAATACAGACTTTTACTGGAGAAACTGTCACCAGGTCCTGCAGTTGAAAAAACTGGGTTCTTATTCTACTGACTATAATGCAAGTTAGCCCCTAAATACCCTTTTCCCTCTGAAGAATTCCAAACGCTTTGCCATTGTCAGCCTTCCAAGCTGACATTCATTGGTCCTTTCCTATGAAGTGTGAAGTGTGGATGGGCAATGGTTTTCAGGCCAGCCCCTTGAGACGAGGAGTTTTGACCTTGTGGCTGCATTAGTCATGGGCAGAGGGAATTCCAAGGGAGACTACCTGGTGAGAGGCCTGAGGATGAGTCCAAGTTGGAACCTGACACCCAGAAGTGGGTCACCAGACTTCATTGCTTGTGCGTTAAATGGCCAGGAAGACTAAGAGCTTGAGCAAATGAGCCTGTGTGTACACGTGACACACAGCATCAGTGGTTTTCCAAGACTAGCTCCTCAGAGAGCACAGAAGAAAAGTAGGCAGGCCCTCGTGGAACCAAGAGCAAGGAGAGGAATCTGGCCTTTTGAAGGACAGACATTCATGCTGTTGATGGAAAAGAGAGAGCCTCTCCAGATAGCCTTGTTACCTATGAGCTGAGTACCTGCCAGGAGGAAGAGCACAGCTGATATCACAGTCCTGACAGGGCCTTTCCAGAGGACTCATTTCTTAAATTTGCTGTCATTTTAAATGGAACATTCTGGAAGGGAGTGCTTCAAATAGCTTATTTTTAAAACTACCCATATGGATCAAAGCATAAACATTTGCCTCCTGAAATCTAGAAAGTGTTTTTCTGATTGATGTTACACAAGCCTGGTCCACAGTATGTGGATTTGGGGATGTCAGTACATCAGCTTCCCAGCTCCTTGGCATTTTAGCACTGGGGTATGAGAATGGTGATGCTCTAGTCACTAGGGAGAGAAATTGAGGCTGAGATGTGTGACTGGCCACTGTCCTAATTTCGAATGAAATTTAGAAATTTGATCCACAGAGACTCGTTTTCCCTTCTAAGATCCAGGGCTTTTACTTGGCTAGAAAGGGAGGGGTCCCTCAAGAAGAAAGAAGCATTTCCTCATTCTTCTTACAAACTCCATCAGTGGAAGGTACCAGATCCAGTACCCAGTGAAATATTCTGACCAGAACAATGCATTTTATTTTCTATAATAAGTGTAAATTCTAACATCATATTCAATTTCAGAGATCTCTAACCTCATAAGTATGCAAATAACCAAAAGTAGGGTCAAGTTGGAAATATTCTATATGAACAGAAGCATTTGGTACAAACAAGAAGAATTTAAAACTTGAGTGTATTTCCACTTCTGCAAACCTTTTGGCTTAATTTGCAAAATTAGTAGAAGAAACAGCCAAATTGTTTAAAAACAACAACTCAGTTCAACTTATTTTTTTTTAAGTTGCTTTCATTTACATTAGCCCCCCAAAATTTTGAAATACTTAGGTATAACCCTAACCAAGTATGTGCAAGATCTACATGTGAGGAGCTAGAAAACTCTGATGAAAGATACCGAAGAAGGTCTAAATAAATGGAGAGGTATTCTGTGTTCGTGGGTAGGATGACTCAGCATTCTTAAGATTTAAGTTCTTCCCAGCTTAATCTTTAGATTAAACTCAATTCCAATAAAAATTTCAGCGAATTACTTTGTGGATATTACAAGATGATTCTAAACTTTAAATGGAGGAGCAAAAGACTCAGAATAGTCAATACAACATTAAAATTCATAATTCTGGCAATTATGAATAAAGCTGCTATAAACATCCATGTGCAGGTTTATTCATAATTAAATAAGCTAAACAAAGCTAAACCTAGACTAAACTTGAATTGTTTGTTTTCTTATTGTTGAGCTTTAAGTATTCTGTGTATATATTTCGGATATAAGCCCTTTGTCAGATGTGTATTTTGTAAAGACTTTCTCCCAACCTGTGACTTGTCTTTTCATTCTCTTCACAGTGTCTTTCAAAGGGCAGAACTTTAAATTTTTGATGAAGTCCAGCCATCAAGTTTTTCTTTCATTCTTTTAGTATCATATCTAAAAACTCATTGCCAAACCTAAGGTCACCTAGATTTTTTTCTCCTGTTATTTTCTAGGATGTGTATTAATACACAGAGGACTGACACTCCCTGATTTTAGGACTTACTAAAAAGCTACAATAATCAAGACGGTGTGGTGTTGATGAAAGAATAGACAAGTAAATAAAAAGAACAGAATAGCAAGCCCAGAAATAAACCCACACACATGTAGTCAATTGCTCCTTTTAACAAAGGACCAAAGGCAATACGATGGAGTCAAGACAGTCTTTACAACAAATTGTGCAGGAACAACTGGACATGGACATGCAGAAAAAATGACTCCAGGCACTAACCTTACACTTTTTGCAAAAATTAACTCATAAACCTAAACGGATCATAGACCTAAATGTAAAATGCAAAACTATAAAATTTCTAGAAGATAACATAGAAGAAAAAAATCTAGGTGACCTTAGGTTTGGCAATGAGTTTTAGATATGATACTAAAAGCATGATCCATGAAAGAAAAACTTGATGAGCTGGACTTCATCAAAAATTTAAAAGTTCTGCTCTTTGAAAGACACTGTGAAGAGAATGAAAAGACAAGCCACAGACTGGGAGAAAATCTTTACAAAATACACATCTAAAAAAAGGTTTATATCCAAAATATATACAAAGAATAATTAAAGCTCAACAATAAGAAAACAAATATTTCAATTAAAAAGTGGGCAAAAGATCCGAACAGACACCTCACCAAAGAAGATATACAGGTGTCAAGTAAGCATATGAAGAGATGATCACTATCCTATGTCATTAGAAAACTGCAAATTAAAACAACAATGAGATACATTACACATCTACTGGAAACCAAACACTGGCAACACCAAATGCTGGCAAGGATGTGGAACAATGAACACTCTTATTCACTGCTGAGGGGAATGAAAAATGGTACAACCACTTAGGAGAGTTTGGCAGTTTTTTAGAAAGCTAAATATAGTCTTAACAATATGATCCAGCAATGGCGCCCCTTGGCATTTACTCATGTGAATTGAAAACTTATGTCTACACAAAAACCTGCACATGGGGAACAGAAAACCAAATACTGTATGTTCGCACTTGAAGTGGGAGCTGAATGATGGGAGAACACAGGGACACATGGAGTGGGGAACAACACACTGGGCCTGTTGGAGGGTGGGGGTGGGAGGAGGGAGAGCGTCAGGAAGAAGAGCTAATGGATGCAGGCTTAATACCTAGGAGATGGGTTGATCTGTGCAGCAAACCACCATGGCACACGTCTACCTATGTAACAAACCTGCACATCCTGCTCATGTACCCCTGAACATAAAAGTTGGAAATTTTTTTTAAAAACTATACATGGCTGTTTATAGGAGCTTTATTCATAATTGCCAGGAATTAGAAGCAACCAAGATGTCCCTTAGTAGCTAAATGAATAAACTGGTACATCTAGATAATGGAATATTATTCAGTGATTAAAAGAAATGAGCTATCAAGCCATGAAAAGACATGGAGGAACCTTAAATTTATATGGCTAAATGAAAGAAGCCAGTTCAAAAAGGCTGCCCACTATATAATTTAATTACATGACATTCTGGAAAAGGCAAAACTATAGAGCCAACAAAGATCAGTGGCTGCCCGGGGTTGGAGGGGCAGGGAAGGAGCGAGCAGGTGAAGCACACGAGATAGATATTGAAGACAGCGAAACTATTCTGTGTAACACTGTAATGGTGGATACATGACATTATGCATTTGTCAAAGCTCAGAGACTGCAAAACCAAGAGTGAATCTTAATACAAACTATGGACTTTAGTTAACAATGATGCATCAATATTGGTTTATCACTTATAACAAAATACCACATGAGTGCAAGATATTAGTAATAGGATAAACTGTGCAAGGGAAGATGGGGTATCAAGGTATTTTATGCATTATTATCAATTTTTCTGTAAACCTAAAACTGCTCTTAAAAATAAAGAGGGTTTTTTTTTAAGAAAATTGACTTGGTGAAGGCTTGTTTGATCAGATGATTGCAATTATTCAAAGCAGTTCACTTTGCCTTGTTCTATAGATATTGGTCAGTGGCAAGTTTCCTACGAGAAGTGATTTATTGATCTTCCATTGGGTCTGAACAACACACACACAATATTTTTAAATAGTAGACAATCAATACTATGATGCCTAATCTATGGATGAAAAAATTGAATTTACAAAGAAAGATGAGACATAAAGCAGTGGCGAGAGTTCGGGCCTCCTGATCACAGGAACTACAGTACTTCATTGATTCGATGGTTCTGACACACATGAGGGGAGAGTCATTTTAGAAATATGAACAGAGGTATGGCTACGTATTAAAAGAGGACTGTAGCTGCCGGTTCTGCCACTTGGGCAACTCATGCTGTCTCTGGAAGCACTGGAAAGGCTGATGTACTTATCACGGGGGCCACTGCCTCAGTCCCACCCAGTCCCACGAACAACTCAGTCACAGGTGGAGGACCTTACACTGAGGAAGGTGCATGCCTGGTATGAAAAGCCTCTAGTCCTTTGGGGCTATCATTCTTTTATGAATCAAAAGACTACTGGATTTATTCGAATCATAGCAGTACTCAAAGTAAGAGTACAATTTCACTCTCTTTCTATCTAGACAGACAGAGAGAAAGAGAGAGAGATGTGAGTGTGGGCACAGTGAAAGAGAGACAGGGAGGAAGGATGCACATTTTCTAAACCAGAGCTGCTGATTTTAAATCTTCTCTTTAATCAGTCAGGATGGGCCAGTTTGTGCTGCAACAATAAATAAACATTTCAGGAATGAAAATTAGTAAAGATTTGCTTCCCCCTCACCCTATATGGTATTCTCATGGGAGAAGAGGACTCTACTCCATTTTATTCCAGCACAATGGAGCCCCACCATTTGGAATGTCGCCAGTCACCAGAGCAGGGAAACAGAAGGTGTGAATCATGCACCTGCTCTCAAAGACTTCCACAGGGAGGTGGCCCACGTCATCGCTGCTCACATGCCATTGGCCAAAGCAAGCCTCACGGCATGTCTGACTTGAGGGGAAGGGGAAGCAAAATCCTACCATGTGCCTGGGAGAAGGTGAAAGGGGGGACCCATGAGTGGCAATCATGACTACTATTTATATACCTTTACCAAAGCTCTCTTTTGATGTTACACAAAATGGATTTTGTTGGGGGAGGAAGTAGAGGAAGAAGGGCAAATACAATGAAATTGAATTGATACTCTATTTCCTTGGGCACAGCTGAAATAGGGGCTAGGCCAAAGCTTGTCTTGGTTTAGAAAATTCTATCTTTTAGATAATGCAAATTAGTATTCAAAATGTAATTTAGTGAAAGTTTCAAATAAGACTTGTGAGTTCTATAGAAAAATGGTCAGTGCCCATTGGCTAAACTGAACCTTGTGCTAACAGAGCACCATTGAGGCTGGGCGTGGTGGCTTAAGGCTGTAATCCCAGCACTTTGGGAGGCCGAGATGGGCGGATCACGAGGTCGGGAGATCGAGACCATCCTGGCTAACACGGTGAAACCCCGTCTCTACTAAAAAATACAAAAACTTAGCCGGGCGAGGTGGCGGGCGCCTGTAGTCCCAGCTACTCGGGAGGCTGAGGCAGGAGAATGGCGTAAACCCAGGAGGCGGAGCTTGCAGTGAGCTGAGATCTGGCCACTGCACTCCAGCCTGGACAACAGAGCGAGACTCTGTCTCAAAAAAAAAAAAAAAAAAAAAAAAAAAAAAAAAAAAGAGCACCGTTGAATCCCTAATGAATTAGTTCATTCCACAGTATTCCATGGCCAAAATTACACCCTTAATTCTAGGTGGCCTTCTGAGAGAGTAATGGGCTGATCAAAAAAAGAGGGTCCTTTAAGAGATACAGGTTAAAAAAACATATCAGGAAACAAAACTCAGCACACATGACTTATATGAGGAGAAGCAGGAGCTTTCACCTTACAAGCAGTCAGTCAGGATTGATCATCGTCATCATCATCACTGATGTGCAGACATCCACACTGGTCTTTTAAAATGAGGCATACTTAGTCATGAAAACAGGACTCCAACCTGTCCAACCTTTGAATCTCACCAAAGTCAAATAAGAGAATAAATAAACTCATTTATTTAATAAATATTTATCAAGCAGCTACTATGTGCTTGTCACTGTCCTAGGGAACAAATATAAATTCCTGCCCTGAAAGAATGAATAAAAAATTTCCATCTTAGGTTAACTTAAAAGCTATGATTGCAGTTATCAATTTTTAATCTTACAACCCAAACTTTTCCATTTGTACATTAGATAAAATAACTGTTTCGGGCCTTGGGAAATCTGGGTCAGAGCTCTGCATCCAGGCGTCAGGGCTGTGCACAGCAGTCCCTGTCAGGCAGAGCGGCTCTTTCCGCCCTGGAGGCACAGCAGGATCCAGAGGACAGGATGGATGGAACACAGAGGGAGGGAGAGAACCCACCTCCTTGGTCCTCTGCTGGCTTCCTGTGTGACACCAGGACAGGCTCTATGCTGAATTTCTCCATCAGTAAAATGAGAGCAGCATTTCTTGGATGAATTACCTATGATCTAGAAAGTGCTCTAAGTGCCTCACAGAAAGGAGGGGTTCCAAATGCAATGTTCTGCTTTAAATGCCACTAAAGAACCAGGGCATGGTTTCGGTGCCTGCCTTCCTGAGGAAGGATCTGTATATCCAGCAAGCCAGCTCAATTTCCCTCAATGCTCCTTTATTGAGGGACTTGCTCTCAGACAAATTTGGAGATGCAAAGATAAAAACAGTTTCTGTCCTCAAACGTCTGGCAATCTGATGGGAGAAGTAGCCATGGGTTGACTGAACTGAGTGTGCTCAACAGGGTTTGTGCCCGACAGTGACTCAGTGGAGAGCTGTGCATGAGAGAAAGGAATACCTGAGATTGGGGACAGATCCAGCAGGCAAAGCACTGGGTTTGGAGTTCAAAACCCAGCTCCGTCACTGTGTTGAGTTTCTCACACAGCCTGGCAAGTTGTAGGTATTTATTAAATATTTGTTTAATGAATGACTGAATAGACTATTCCCCATACTAGTAAACTGGGTCATTTTTCCCATGTGCAAAATAGGATTGTAATGCCTATCTCTCAGGGTTGTCGTGAGGACTCCATGGGAAAATGCATCTGGACATGCCCGACTAATTGCTGATACCAGCACTCAGTAAAAGTGTGCTTGGGAGCAAGGTCCTTCTAGGTGGCAGGAAGGCATGGAGATGGGGATAAGTAGGACTGCAAGGGCCAAGGTGTTTGGGTGGGGTGGTGATGTAACTGCCAGGGGAGAGAGTTGCGAGTAGCCACATGGAGGAGCCAGCTGGAGGGAGAGGGTCAACCAGGCACATCTGGGATGTGCTAGGAACATGGCTGCTGGAGGACATGGCCACACGGCCCCTCTTCCCCGAGAACAGAGGGTATTGGCACAGATGCTCTTAAATGTGACCTTCCTCTGATGCCACTGCCTCTATCATCCAGACCACCATGATCTCACTCACTTGGGCACAGCCCCTTCTTTGAGTCTCCCTTACATCCCATGGTCAGTGAGCTCGCAAGAACTGGGGGTTCTACTCTCAAAATAACTCTCTTAGGTCCTCTGTTGCCCCCCGTTCCATCACCAGGATGCTCGCTGTCCCCCTGGCATCTCCTGGTCTCCTTGCTGTCAAGTGCAGCCCGGTGTGATGTTCATCTTTGCTGGAGGCTGCCCTGGTCAAGCACTCCTCGGCTCACACCTCTCCCCTTAACTGACCCCTCTTCTCCTCATCGCGGCCTCCTGGATGTTGTCCTGTGTGGGTCCCAGAGCCACACCTCGGCAAACTGTGGGATTACTTTGTATGTTCCCATAACATCTAACACAGGCTTGGCACACCGTATGCTTCAATCAATATGCATGTTTTCAATGAAGGAATCAGTCCCCGTCCACCCTGTGCACACCCGAGCAATGTTACTATTTCTCCTGATAAGAACACGGCCTTGGAAAGCACATTATACATTGCAAAATAACGTTACTTCTACAATCTCTTTTATTCTCAAAACCAACTCCTCGGAGAGTTAGAGAACTTCAGGAAAGTGATGATTTGCCCAAAGCCAACAGATATAAGGGTGGGATTGAAATCCCAGTTTCAGCCTCACAGGCACCGTTTCTCGCATCACACTGGCTGTCTGCTGGGAAATTACAAACCTTGAGTCACAGCAGCCCCCAGCTCTACCCCCAACCACTCCTGTTGACCTCTGCTTTAACATAATAATCAGGGCCCCCATCAATTACCACCTTCCCCAAATTCTGAGGAAATGCCTGTCTTCCCATCAGAGCCCTCAGTGGGACATCTCTCTTCCTCTGACAAGCTTGGCCACCCCGAAGGGCCCCCCCGTGGCTCCTGCTCCCTCTACATAATCAGTCCAGTCCCTTTCCCCCAACTTTACTCTCTTCATCCTAAACTGCTGCCCTGACCTGCTCCCAGCTCTATGCATTTACTCCTTGCCTTAAAGGAAAAAAAACCCAACGCTTCTCCCGCATCAAGTTTGCCATGAGATTGAATAAGAAAGGGAGAGACATTCTGCTCTTTGGTGTACAAGACTAGAAAGGACATGGAGTTGGGAATTGAGAAACCTGGTGATGTCATTTGGATATCTGTCCCCACCCAAATCTCAGGATGAGTAAGCCCCAGTGTGGAGGTGGGGCCTGGTGGGTGGTGTTTGGGTCATGGGGGCGGATCCCTCATGGCTTGGTGCTGTCTTCATGATAGTGAGTTCTCGTGAGATATGGTTAAGAGTGTGGCACCTTCGCCCTACCCCACTCCTGCTCTGCCATGTGAACTGCCTGCTCCTACTTCACCTTACGCCATGACTAAATGTCCCTGAGACCTCCCCAGAAGCAGATGCTGCCATGCTTCCTGTACAGCCTGAAGAACCGTGATCCAATTAAACCTATTTTCTTAGAAATTACCCAGTCTCTGGTATTTCTTTACAGCAATGCAAAAATGGCCTAACACACCTCGGTTTGGTGCCTGCTCTACAGGGACAGGTGAGGCTTGTTCAGTGACTCCCTATCTCCACCTGGGTCTCAGTTTCCTCATTGTAAAACCCATGGTCAGGACGATGTGGTGCCCAGGACAGCTTTCTCTGCCACCCACCAGGATGCTTTGGAGCAGAGGGTGGAGCCCAAGTGCACAGTCCTGGGTTTGAATTCGGTGCTGCTGCTCAGCAGCTGTGTGATCTGGGTGCTACCCTACCCTGCTCTGCCTCACTCCTCAGCTGTAAACTGGAGACCACACTCCTCAGCTGTAACCCAGGGCCAGTGGGGGAGTGGCGTTTAAATGGGGGAATGCAGGTGCCTAACCCAGTGTCTGGTGTCTCGGGAGAGCACCCTAAATACTTGCCATCATTACTCCAGCAGAAGCCAGGTTCGCATTGGACATCTTTTTTGTTTTCTTTTTAGAAGGAGTCTTGCTCTGTCGCCCAGGCTGAGTGCAGTAGTGCGATCTCGGCTCACTGCAAGCTCCGCCTCCTGGGTTCACACCATTCTCCTGCCTCAGCCTCCCGAGTAGCTGGGACTACAGGCACCTGCCACCACGCCCGGCTAATTTTTTGTATTTTCAGTAGAGACAGGGTATCACCGTGTTAGCCAGGATGGTCTTGATCTCCTGACCTCGTGATCTGCCCACCTCGGCCTCCCAAAGTGCTGGAATTACAGGCGCAAGCCACCGCGCTGGCCTGCATTGGACATCTTAGCAGTATTCTTGGCTGACTGTCTTTCTCTGACATAGAAATGCGGGGTTCTTGCAGGGACTCATTTTCATCCTCTATGTGTTGTGCGGTGTGGGGAAGGCTGATAGCATGACAGCCAGCGTGAATCATCCTCCTGCCTGTGGATGCCAGTTGGCAATGCTACCCCGGCCGCATGGTGGAGAAATGGGAGCCAGAGCTGGGACGGGGTAGAGAGGAGGGAAGGAGCCCCAGTGCCTGCAGAAAGAGCAGAGGGTCAGATGACTACTGTTGACTGGCTCAGGCCACGCCAACTGACACATACGGAGTGTCCACTGCTGTGCACACAGGCTCGTGTGCAGCATCATGCGTGTGTGCGTGTGTGTGTGCATGTGCGTGTGTGTGTGTGTGTGTGTGTGTATGTAAGGGAGAGGGATGTACATATTGAAAACTAAAAACATCGCTTCTACCCCAAGGAGCTCACAATCTAATTCAGAAGCTCAGACAAGTAGCTAAAATTAATTCAGTTCAGAACATGGCACATGAAAAGGTAGGAACAAATGAAGTACAAATGAGGACATCCAAGCCTGCAGGGGGCACGCAAGGTTTCCCCAAGGAGGAGGCAGCTCAGACGGAGCCTTACAGGAGAGGAAGGATCGCACCGTTCATTCACTCACTCGTTCCATAAAAATGTATAGAGCACCTACTGCATCTTATAGAGCACCTTATAGAGCACCTACTGGGCCTTCTGGCGAGGCAATGGCAAAGAAAACCAGACATGGCTTTTGGGGAATGGAGTGGAGAAGAACATTTGGGACAAAAGAAGCAGGAAAAGCAAAGGTACAGAGGCAGGAAATGAAGGCAGAGCTGGTGGCAACAGCAGAGAAGGGGGTAGCCGGCAAGGCCGTCAGAGCTATGGCTGGGAGGATTCAAACGCCAGGCCGAGGGCTCAAACTTCACCGGGAGTGGGCAATGCAAGGCCTGTGCAGAGAAACAGAGAAACACAGGGAAGGAGGGGTGATGTGGCCACAGCAGGGACAGCAAGGCTGATGGCAGCAGCTACAGGGAGCAGGAAGGGGAGCACGGCAGGAGAAAAGCGGCCCAGGGCCCCTACTGTGCATGCAGGCAGCAGAGGGTGGGCCTGGAGGGTCACAACAGGGTACGAGATGAGGTGGACCTGAGAAAGCAAGGATCCAAGATCAGGACACGGGCACCCTTAGACTCCCAGGGTCTGCCCCTCCCAGAGGTTGCCATAGGCCTCGGTCTCCTCAGAGGAACCACCAAGCGGTTGTTTGAGAAGTAGGAATAAACGGCATGAGTTCAAGGACATGGCAGGTCCAGTACTAGGTCCTGCAGGTACAGATGTACTTGACCCTCGTCCTTGGTTGCTGGACAGAGTAGCTGAGGGTTGAAGATGTCTTTCCGGAGAGGGAAGGGGAAGTTGCACGATGGGCACAGCATTCCAGTCATGCCAGATGAAAGGCGTGCTGGACATGGGCTGCGCGGCAGCAAAGGGTCCTTGACACTGCCAAGCTGCGCATTAGAAATGGTCATCATGGTGATTCTGCATCTATTTGAGTCACGATTTAAAATAAAATAAAAATATTAAATAAGAGCCGATTCAAGAGGAGAGAGGAAAATGTCTCCACAGTTCCAGGTCCCTGTGACCAGGAGCATGGTGGGAGTCATTCAGAGAAACACGAAAATCTAGAGGGTTCCATTTGGGGATAGATGGAAAGCCAGGTTCCTTTGGACACATTAGGATTGAGGTGCCAGCTGGACTCTGTTGAAGATGTCCTCCCTGCCAAGAGAAATGTGAAACAGGAAGCTGGGAGGTGACACAAGGATGAGGATGAGCTGGAAGGTTACTTGGCCTCAGACCTCATCAGAGCCACCAGCCGATATGGACACAGCCTCATCCTCAGCTCCACCAACAGCGTGCCTCAACCTCCACCCATGCTGCTTGGGTCCCCTGGCCCCACCACTGATATTCTTCCTTCCCCTCCTGCCTCTTCTCTTCCCATAGCTTCTCCCTCCTGGTCTTCACTGCACCACCACCCTTCTCCTTCTCAATTGGCCTCTCCCTCAAAATGCACGTCGTATCTCACGGCCTCTCTCTCCACATCCTTCAACACCAGCTCAGCACTTGAATCTCGGAGGCAACTTTGCCAGCATATGATAATGTGCAAATTAAAATGTCATGTGATTCTATTCTTTTATTAGCTCATTGGCCAAAATTTAAAAGTATGGCAATGGCTAGTGCTAAAGAGAGTGTAAGAAAATAGAAATCCTTATATATGGGAGTGGAAATTTAAACCTGCTATAACCATGTTGGATATTAATTTGGTAACATTTATTTAAAATTTTTAAAATGCATACTCTTTGACTTAGCAATCCCACTTTTCAATAACTGTCTTCAGGTTTGTAAATCTACATATCTAAGACTGTTCGCTGTGACGTCCTGAATATTGCATCAGTGGGGAGGTTATGGAGTATGTCAGCAGACATTCGCTCAAAGTTTAGGAGCAGTCCCTGGCAGAGCTGCAGTTCTGGGCCTAGAGAGATTCTACACTGCAGACCAGTATGTAGAAGACAAGTGTGTGTCTGTGAGGGGGATGTGTGTAAACATGTGTGTATATTTAGATGCCTCTTAAATAAAAGAATAAAATCAGGAAAATAACATACTAACTGCTAAGGCTGACTATGTCAAGGGAACAAGATTTCTCAGGCCTGGGAAGGGGAAGGGGTAAGAATTTCATGTCCGCGTATGTTTTTAATAACTGATATAATTGGGGGAGTGATTTTTCTTTTAAGTGTTTATGAATATTTTTCATATAAAGCAAACTTAAAATCAAAATGAGGAAATATTCCTGACAGAGGGACTCTCTTTGGTACAGTTCATTCTTCTAGACCAGGCAATGACATAGGCTCCTGACAAGCCTACTTATTGGCTGTCGCAGTCCAATCAGGGTGGGACGGGAGCATATAGAATTAAACATGGCCGGAAGTGGGCTGTGGTAAGGGCAGCTTCTCTTGGAAGGGTTTTTTGGAATGCAAACATCATCATGGAAGTGCCTAG
Source organism: Macaca fascicularis (assembly GCF_037993035.2). Classification (NCBI taxonomy): domain Eukaryota; kingdom Metazoa; phylum Chordata; class Mammalia; order Primates; family Cercopithecidae; genus Macaca; species Macaca fascicularis. Next base: position 103,652,042 of record NC_088377.1, on the reverse strand, counting down.
TTCTTTCCACCTCAGCCAAGGACATAAATGTGGGAAATGTCTACTTTTCAGGGACACAGGCAAGAGAGGATTTGAGGGAGGTCAAAAAAGAGCTAAAATAACACAATGCTGAGAGGGAAAGGAGCCAGTAGAGGGAAGAAATGAAATATGAAGAGAAACCAGCAAGTTATCCATTGAATAAGCATTTACCCAATGACTATTATGGCAGGTGTTGCTCTAGTGCTGGGGCTACAGCAATGAACAAGGCAGGTGGGACCCTGACTTTACAGAGCTCATGTTCTGTGAGGTGACAGGCACGGCCAAGGGCGGGCAGAGGGAGGGATAGGCATTAGTGAGCGTTGGTTTAGTTGCAAATGACAAAAGACCCAACATAACAATAGCTTAAACAAGTTAGAACCTCATCTCTTTCTACCATGAAAGAAGTCCAGAAAGACATGAGCCAGGGCTTTTAGGATCCTTATTGTCTATGCCCTGCTCTCCTGCACATGAGGCTTTCACCTCAGAGTCCCACATGGCTGCTTCAGTTCCAGCAATCACGTTCACGTTCCCCTGACAGGAAGGAGGAAAGGGGATAGAATGAGTGCGCCTCCTCCTTCCAAGGACACTTCCACTTACATCCGATAAGCCAGAGCTGAGTCATGCGACCACACCTCAGGCCGGGGAAGCTGGGACATGCTTTCTTGTTCTGGGTGAACACATGCCTGGCTAAAATCCAGGGCTCTGTGACCAGGGAAGAAGGAGAGGATGGCTAGTAGGAGACACCTGGCTGTCTCATCACAGGAAGAAGTTAGAAAATAAGCAAACAAAAGTAGCATAGAGTAATAAGTGGTTTGATGACTAAACTCCAATGTGAAAGAAAGTAACATAAGATGCGGCTCCTCCAGATGGAGCAGGTGGTTGGGAACAACCTCTCCACTGAGGTGAGATTTTAGCCGAGACCTGAACAACAAGAAGGAGCCAGCCACAGAAAGATCTGGAGGAAGAATGTTCCAGGCAGAAAAGAAGTAGTGTGGAAGCCCTGAGGCAGAAGCAAACCGGACTTAGGATTGAAAGACTGTCATTGCTGTGCGCGGGGAGGAGCAGCCACAAAGCCATGAACTGAGGGGTCCAGGAAAGCAGGAGCATGGGTGGGGTTTGTTCGTGCTTCTCTTAGAGACACGCATGTGTGTGCGCGTGTGTGTGCGTGTGTATAGGAAGCGACAGACAGAGGCCTCAATCTCACTCACGTGTGTTCATGTGTCCCAAACATTCCAGATATAAGGTACCAAATAGATGAACAGAGTAGAGGGTCAGGTACAGCACTGTCATCCACCCGTCATGACTATCATTGTAGTAAGGATTTCTGTGACTCAGACCTTTGTTCCCTCTCCGCACCAACGCCCGCTAGAACCCCGCGATACCTGTGCTGGGGGCTCCGGCCGGTGGGCGGTGGCGGCACTGCAGCATCTCCACGCAATCCTTGTGGGTTCTGATTTCAGTCTTGCTGTGGCCTCCTGGCCTTGTCCTCATGCTGTTTTAGGCTGGAAACTGGTACTTAGATGATTTGTTCTAGTCCCAAGGCAGCTTGGCCAGAGATGGAAGCCATTAAGAAGTGCACAGTCATTTCACTCAGGTTCAGGCAGCGTCCAACTCCAAGAAAGCCAAATTATTTTGCAGCTACTATGTAATTTAATTCTTACAGCATCCTAGGAATTGGACAAATAGGTATTATTCCCACCGTACAGGTGGCAAAAGAATTGAAACACAGGGAGAGTAATTGACTGACCTAGGGTTAAGAAGCAAGTTGACAGCATCACAGGCCTCACTTCCACTGTAAGTGCTTCGCCTGCTCGGCCATGCAGCCTCCCAAGTGAGCCGCTCAGGTTGCTAAAGAAACAGCCAGGGGATCCCTGCTGTCCCCTGCTGGGGTGACTGATGGTCCCAGTCTGCCCCACGCTGGGAGGTCTCCCAGGCAGGAGAGTCCTGGCAAACTGGAACAGTCAGTCACCCTCTCTGGAACAGTCTGGAGACATAACACGCACTTACCTGAGGACCAGCTACTGAGCTGGGCCAAGGGGAAGTGGTCTCAAAGCCAGGTGAGGCTCTTTGCTTTATAACTGGCTGTGAAACCTGGGCAGCTCAAGGGGAAAGAAAAGGAGGCATGCACAACGCTTGGAGAGATCTTTGTCCAGAAAGGTGAGTTCAGAGAGCCTGCTGTCTGACCATGTCTCCCCTTCCCTGGGCGCAGCCTTCATCACCCCGAGGCCACCCCGGCACAGTTGGCAGCTCTCTCACACAAGGTGGAAGTGACACTGCTGAGTTCACTTACAAATAAAGGGCCGAGCTCATGCCTGGGGTCAAGGAGGGCCTCTTGTAAAGTCCTTGTGATTAGAGTGAATAAAAGGCATAAAAGGAGATTACAGAAAGCTGCTGATCCCTGGAGATGACAGAACACACCTGGCACGCTTTGTTGACAAGTAGACACTTGTGAATATTCCATTCCTCCTCACTTTCAATTCTCCTCTGAAATCGTGAGCAGCACTGTGGGCTACATCTTTCACTCTGATCTGATGGAGAAACAGAGGCAGAGATGAGCCACCTGAGAAAACAAGACCCCTCCCCTATCGTAGTCAGCTCTGAGTCAGCGTCTTCAGAAAAGCCCCCCAGGTGGGCACAGTTACCCCTGATTCTCACAAGGGCTGTGAGCACACTTGTTCTCTGCTCATTTTCTCTTCTCCACGTGGGCATCCCTGAAGCTGGCCTTCGAGATTATGAGCCAAGGTCATGGTCTGCCTGTGTGACATGCTCTGCTCTTTAGAACCTGAGGCGTGTCCATGGTGTGGAAAGGGTTAAGCCTGCAGGCCCTGGGATTTCTGATTCTCATGGGAGAACAGCAGCATTCGAAGGACAATTCTGACAAGTGTGTTTTTTTAAAGTCATGCTGCAGTGTAGTTCCCAACCTAATTGGCCCAGCTTAAAGGCAGAGAGCAGAGGGAAAGCTGAAGGGTCTGGTTAACATCTTGGCTGGTGGGAAGCAAAACAAATCCGGTTACTTCGTTGGGTCCATGAAATTTTAGCCAAAAGATTAAAGGATATGGGTATAAAGTAAAAACTTGTGAGTTTTTTTCAATGATCTTTCAGAAAGTTACTCCAGGCCATGTGCTCCACTTTCATTGCTAACAAAAGGGGACTGCGCTTATATCCCTTCCAGTGGCTGTTTTTTTCCATCTCTGCAGCGAACATTCTGCTCTCAGCTACGCAGGTGCACGACACAGCACCGTGATATCTCATAAAACCAGCTACAGCCAAGGCGCTCGCAGACTCAATGGCTGAATTTATGAGACACACATCAGTGTCCCTGCAGGAGGCGGGCTCGCTCAGGGGGACTGGTTAAGGGGCTCCCTCCTTCTGTGTTACTAGGTTATATGAAGCACCGGCCACGTGTCCTGACAACACTCCCCGCTAATAAAGCTGGGTAGAGTGCAAAAAGCGATCCCAAGACCTTGAATCAACTTTCATCATAGACAGTAATCTCATCAGGGCGTGAATCTGCCGGTATAGCAAGACTGCCATAGCAAGGGCTCTGGTAAATTAGCTTTCGTAGCAGGCACCTTTTTAGGTTAGGCAGGAAACACAGCAGACCAAATGTTTGCTTTGCCTGAGACTAGGTTTAGAATTTTATCATAAAGTCCAGAGCCTGAAAGGCATAACTGCTTTGTGTGTCTAGTACAAGAATATCCTGCTAGGTTTTGGAGGCAAGGAGGCCCAAGTTGGGGTCCCAAGTTTCCTACTTTCTAGCTATGTGGCCTAGGGTGAGTCCTCTCTAGAATGCAAGGATGAAGTGTCCCCATCTGTGCTGCCATGAGGACTGATGAGATGGCGTATGTACAATACTTAGCCTGCCATAAACACTTAAGAGTCAGAGCCACCAATAGTATCAAGTGTGGAAAGGAGAACTTTGTGTAGCAACTGAGTTTTTTCCAAGCAGTTCTTACAGAAATCGCAAGAAGCCCAGATCTGAGTCAACTGAAGTGAAAAGGTCATTTCCAGGCCCTCTGGGATTCCATCTCCTTTGGCATCCCCTCCCTTAATGAATTTACCCCTCCCTTAATGAATTTACCCCTCCCTTAATGAACTCACCCCTCCCTTAATGAACTCACCCCTCCCTTAATGGACTCACCCCTCCCTCTTCAGTCCCTGCCCCCTGTGGCAGGGTGTTTTTAGCTGTGCATTGGCTGAGCTATTGATCTTCTAGAGCTGACTGGGTCCACAGATCCTCAAAAGATGGGGGTCTGTTTCCTCACTCAGTCTCCTATCAGTGCCATTTCTGGATGAAAAGTACCACGGCAGCCTGGCAGGGAATGCTATCTGTGCCCACACCACAGAGGGCCATGCACAGAACTGGTGTGTTCTCCCGAGGAGAGCAGGCAGCTGGGTCCTAGAAGCTCCCTGAGAAAGCCCTGTCCATGTTCCTCACTTGGAAGGAGGAAAGCGTAAGAAGAGGGTGTGTGTGATGAATGGTTTATTTCATCAAGGAGCCATTAGAAACAATAATCAGAAGGTAAAAGAGGATGAAATGAAAGAAACATGGGGCTCCCTCTCTCCCTCTGGCCCAGTCCCTTCCGCTTGTGTCCAGGAAGCCGTGGGCCGTGATTTAACATGACTCACTTGGGGGCGTAGGCGCTGGGAAGTTTAGCGGCTGGGTGCCAGGTGGTGCCAATGGCGCTCTTCTCCTCAGAGCCTGGGCTGAATGGACACCTCCCTCAAAGCCTTCCAGACCCAGGGTTATGGCTGCCCCCAGAGACATGTTCCCGTGCTGCCGGGTGCACCTGCAGAGGAGAGGGAAGGCCCTGTGTTCACTGGTGCTTCTCGTCCTCTCACTTCCTACAGAGCATCATGTTGCAAACAAATGACCTTGGCACCACCGTTTTGCAAATTGTCCTTTCTTGGGCTTTACTTTTTGGTCTATGTGAGCAAAATGGACTGAAGTCAAGGTACAATTCCGAATAACCTACTGTGGGACGAGAGGGCTTTTGTTATTTATGCAGCCTGATTAGTCATCCACACCCAGAGCTACACTTTCTGGATGCTTCTCAGCTGTGACTCTCACAGAGCCAGGGAGAAATTTTTGTGCCCCCTAAATCATGTAGTTGGATACAAAACATTCCCTGGAGGCCTACCATTCTCAAATCCCTGTGCAGGGCTCGGTGAGGTGCAACATGAAACTTGCTCTAACTCCCTACGTGGAGGGCAGACAGACCCATCCTAACTCCAAAGCCAGACACAAGGGACAAAGGTACCAAAAAGATGCAAACACAAGATGCAAGGTGCAAGAATGGATGACGCTGGTCTTCCAATTTGCTGGACTATCTGTGAGGCTAGAATGGTGTCTTGTTCAGCATATATCAGCATCTTGCCTTTGCTCTGTCCTGCCTGGCCACAAAGGACACTCAGACAACACCGGCCTCATAAATGCTGCCTGGAGAAAAGCGTAGCTAGGTACGGAGGGTCAGAGCATTTCAGAAAAGAGAAACTACTTCAGCCAATGCTCATGAGATTTACCAGGGAATAGCAAACAAGTCTAGTGCAAGCCAGGGTTGGGGGAGTGGGAGGGTGATTAGCAGAGATCAATCTAGAAAGGAGGTCAAGGTTCTGTAGGTGGGAAAAGAGGGTATTTGTGTATTAAAACTTGCTTTCCAGCAGTTTGGAGATTTCTCAGAGAACTAAAAATAGAACTACCATTCATCCCAGCAATCCCATTACTAGGTATACACTCAAAGGAAAACAAATTGTTCTATCAAAAAGACACCCGTGTTTATCCTATGTTTATCACAACACTATTCACAATAGCAAAGACATGGAGTAAACCCAGGTGCCCATCAATGGTGAACTGGATAAAGAAAATGTGGTGCATATGCTACCATGGAATACTACGCAGCTGTAAAGAGGAATGAAATCATGTCCTTTGCAACAACATGGCGACAGCTGGAGGCCATTATGCTAAATGGATTAATGCAGAACCAGAAAACTATCACATGTTCTTACTTACAAGTGGAAGCCAAATATTGGGTGCACACAGGCACAAAGATGGGAGAAATAAACACTGGGGATTCCACAAAGGGAGCAGGCAGAGGGAAGGGTTGAAAAACTACCTATCAGGTCCTCTGTACACTATTTGTGAGATGGGATCATGAGAAGCCCAAAACTCAGCATCACACTATATACTTATGTAACAAACCTGCACACGGACCCCTGAACCTAAAATTAAAAAGAAAAAAAAGAATACATAAATAAAACTGGCTTTCCAAATATGCTGTGGAAGAGCTGATGAAAGTGACATCTCTTAGGATGCAATCTGGAAAGAAGGGACCTGCACCTTCCCAAGACTTCCTTTGTCCCACTCCCACGGCAGTGAGCATGTTTCACATGCCATGAGTGGATCTGAAGTGCAGGGAGGCAGAAGCAGCCACCATTTTCTGGAACCACCTAAGTGGCAGTCATGGGGGTCCATTTGTGGAAGAAAGGAAATGTTTCCAGGCAGATGCTTCATGGTGGATTCAAAGATTACAGGTTTTGGCCAGGCATGGTGACTCATGCCTGTAATCCCAGCACTTAGGCAGGCCAAGGCGGGTGGATCACCTGAGGTCAGGAGTTTGAGACCAGCCTGGCCAACATGGTGAAACCCTGTCTCTATTACAAAAATTAGCTGGGTGTGATGGTGGGCGCCTGTAATCCCAGCTACTCAGGAGGCTGAGGCAGGAGAATCACTTGAAGCCAGGAGGCAGAGGTTGCAGTGAGCCAAGGTCATGCCACTGTTCTTCAGCCTGGAAGACGGAGCGAGACCCTGTCTTGAAAAACAAAACAAAACAAAGATTACAGGTTTTGTAGCCAGATGGACCTGACTTGAAGTCCAAACCTTGCAACTTTCTCCCCAGTGACCTTGAGCAAGATGCTTTCCTTGCTGAGCCTCGGTGTCCTCATTTATAACTCAGAGGAAGGAACTCCAATGTCACCTGGCTGTGGCAAGGGTGAAATGAAATCATAAGACTGCGCCTGGCACAGGCACAGTGCTCAGTGACTGCGAGCTCTCCTTCCCCTTCTTTCTGTTTTAAACCTATTTTCAGGCTGCATACAATTAAAAGTTTACAATGTTCTAAAACTGATTTTCCAATTTAGGGGCAGTAAATTGTAAATCGCTGCTATTTTCCTAAAATGACATTCTTTAGATTGGAGTCTGTTGGATTTCTTTTCAATTGCATTAAATTCTACTTACTGCATTACCAACCTATCTGGGAAAAACATCTGATGGCTGATTCTGACTATTAAAGCTACCTGTGGGAATAATAACACCCGAGACCTCCATCCACACACCTCTCCCCATGGACTCAGAGGAGGACATTTGTTAGCAAATGTGTCAGACACCTTTGAGTTTAATGCCACTGTGCTCATTGCTTCCATTAGATGTGGCCTTGTGGAATCTTCCACAGGGCATATTTTGGCTAAATTTTGATGGGACACAAAGGTGTGCAACCTGCATTGTAACAAAGACAAGGTGACAAAGGTTTTAGAAATCTTTTTTTTTTTTGAGACAGGGTCTCTCTCTGTCACCCAGGCTGGAGTGCAGTGGCATGATCACAGCTCACTGTAGCCTAGACCTCCAGGGCTCCAGCAATCTTCCTGCCTCAGTCTCCCAAGTAACTGAGACTACAGGCATGGGTCACCATGCTTGGATAATTTTTAAAATTTTTTGTAAAGATAAGGTCTTGCCATGTTGCCCAGGCAGGTCTCAAACTCCTAACCTCAAAGTGATCCTCCCGCTTCAGTCTCCCCCAGGTGTGAGTCACTGCACCTGGCCAAAAACCTAGAACATTCTAGAGAGGAGCTCCACCCATCACACTGTCAATCTCCCTCAGTCAGGTGAAAAGCCAGAGCACATACCAACCCAGAGAGAGGCACACACATGCAACTCCTAAAGAAGCATCTATTTTTCTTAACACGAAGAGTAAAGGATGCGTGCACTGGCCTACCAGGGTGCACAGAGGCCTTCCACGCTCTGGCCTCAGCCGGGACCAGGAGAGGTCGGTTGAGTCCTTGCACTGTCACTTGAACAGTCAGAAATATTTAGTGGAGGACAATTCTATCTGAGAAATAGCAGTGTGATTTTTAACACTAAGCAGCCCTTTGGGGAAACATGGCCGCTTATAGACTTGTGGGAAGAAAGTTGTCATGTGACATTTAAAGCTGATTTTTTAAAAAACACCTAAACCAGCCAGGCACGGTGACTCACACCTGTAATCCTGGCACTTTGGGAGGCCAAGGCAGGCAGATCACGAGGTCAGGAGATCCAGATAATCCTGGTTAACATGGTGAAACCCCATCTCTACTAAAAATACAAAAAATTAGCTGGGCGTGGTGGCGGGCACCTGTGGTCCCAGCTACTTGGGAGGCTGAGGCAGGAGAATCGCTTGAACCCAGGAGGCAGAGGTTGCAGTGAGCCGAGATCCCACCACTGCACTCCAGCCTGGGTGAGAGTGAGACTCCATCTCAAAAAACAAACAAACAAAACCACCGAAACCTCCACAGGTGCTTGAGGGCCTCCATCTACCAGAGGCCATGGACCTCTTTGCAGGCAGAGGGTGGGGAAGCAGTGGTCACGTTCACGTTCTTCTCCCCAAAGTTGGCTCTCTGCTAGCCAGGAGACCGTGGCGCTTCCTGGTGGGAGCAGGTGAGTCTCCCCAAACACCAGGAGCCTCCAGCTGAAGTTTCCAGGATTTGCAAGCAAACATCCCCTTCTCTTTCCAAATTCAACCCCACCTGCAGCCCCTGCAGCAAGCCAGCCAGGGCTTGAGATAGGACGTGGGCACAGAGGAGGTGAACGTGGAGGAAAGGAAATCCTGCACGCTTGGACAAAAGTCTTTGTTTGGGAAAAAGACAAAAATGAAAAACAGCATCTGTGGATGGTGCTGCCTCGGGAGCAGCATCGATCCTCCCACGTCCACAGACTCAGGAGCTCTGAACGCACAGATGCAGGGAGGTGGAAGGTGGCGCCCCGTGAAGGGCAAATGCAGGGCGCTCTCCAACAGGCCAGATGACTTTCGCTGAAAGGAGGTGCCCTCCCCTGAGAGGGTGGCAGTCTTCGGCCGGCCGGGGATAGCGCTTGAAAATGTCTCCACAACACAGAAACAGCCCGGGTGGTTGCGGCTTGGCTGGCCGTGGGAAGTTTCTGGATGTCTGCCTGCACGTCCCACACAGAATTCTGCATATGTGTGGACAGTGCATGCAAAAGTCCCCCTTTTATGGGCAAGATCCAAAGAAATGCTTAGAAGTAGAGTGGAAAGGCATGGATACCTTGCCATTTTACTCAGAAACTAGCAGAATTTAAGAATGGCCAAATTTAACGGCAGAGCAGGCTGGCTTAAGTCATGGGGTTAAGTGGAAAGAACTGGGGTGTCGAGTCAGGTACCCTGACACCTCTCACAGCAGGGAGTGGGTTTGGGCACGCTGCTCTACCTCCCTGGACCTCAGTGTCCTTATCTGGGCAGTATGAGTCCTAACACCTCTTATCACAGGGCGCCTGCAGCAGTGGTTCCCAGTGGTGCCGCCTGGGAATCCTAACACCTGGGATCTTTGGAAAATCCTGAGGCCTGTCTTCCACCACCAGACATTCCACTTCATTGTCTGGAGCGTGGCCCGGACGGCAGGATTTTTAAGGTGTCCCCAGGTGATTCCAACATGCAGCAAAGTTTGCTAGCCATTGGCCTAGAAAGTGGAATGCGCTCAACAAATGTTTGTTCTCTCCAGGACCAGCTAAAATTTGTGGGACCCCTTGTTTACAAAGTTTTCAGAATTGTAAGTGGTGAAAGCAGCACATTAATCCAGCTCTGGGCATTCCGGGTGCGGGCCGCACGAGATGACTTGGCTCAAGTGTCCATGACTCCAGCCCGCGTTTTCTCCTTTCCTCCCCTTTCTAGCAGAGCAATGCCTCACATTAACTTTTTTTTATTAATTTTATTTTATTTTATGTTTTTTGAAACAGAGTCTTACTCTATCACACAGTCTGAAGTGCAGTGGTGCGATCTCGGCTCACTGCAACCTCCGCCTCCTGGGTACAAGCGATTCTCCTGCTTCAGCTTCCCGAGTAGCTGGGACTACAGGTACGCACCACCACACCCAGCTAATATTTTTTGTATATTTTGTAGAGACGGGGTTACACCATGTTGGCCAGGCTGGTTTCGAACTCTTGACTTCACGTGATCCACCCACCTCGGCCTCCCAAAGTGCTGGAATTACAGGCGTGAGCCACTGCTCCTGGCCAATTTTTAGAAGAGAAGAAATCACACAATGGACAAAGGGAACAAGAAATGAGGCGATCCAAAGTAGCTCTGAAGGGGTGTCGTGCTAGCTGGGGCTGCAGCAATGTTTCCTCAGGAAGCCAGGGACCTCTGCAGGGGAACATGCCTTGGGTTGTGAGGCTCTGGGGTGGTGCTGAGAGGCCTTCTACAGGCCGGGTGCAGAACTCCTCTCGCCCCCACGCCAACTCATACATCTGCACTCGGACATGTGTGACATCTGTGCGGCAGCTCCAGAGCAGGGAAAAGTATTACAAGTGGGAGAGAGTTTCAGGTCTTACAGGAAAGGCCGTGCAGCTATGAAAATTCACCTTGCAGCCAGGAAGAATGGAACACACTCATCTCTAGAGGGAAGCTTTGTGGAGCCAGAAGAAAATGACGGCCTACAGGGCTCAGCCCATTGGCCCAGGCCCTGTGGGAAGGCTCTGCCATTTCAGGGTGGGTGCTGGTGGGTCTGATGCTGGTTTCTCCTCTTCAGCCTTATAAATGGGACCCCAGGACTCCTCCAGGGATGCCTGATCATTTAATGCTGCTTTGCTGGAACAAGGGAGAGGTAAAGTGGGGAGGGGACAGAGGAGGAAAGGAAGGCTGGTGCGTGCCTGTGATCCCCTCTTAGAAAAACAGCCCCGGGTCCTGCGGCGGGTGCCTCCCCTGCCCCCAAGCAGCTGTGATTTAGTGGAGGAAGGGGCCTTGAAGCACCAAGTCACAGGTTCTGTAAAAGCATCAGATGTGGGAGAATCTAGCACAGAATTGACGACTGTCTGGTCCCCACCCCACTGTCTGGTCGTGGCCCTTAGGTTCACAGAGAGGGTTCAATGACTAGGCTCCATAAACAGAAACCCAGAGAATCTGGGTCTGGGTCTGGGCTGGGCTGTCGGCTTGAGTCTCACCCTGGGCTGTCAGCTGCAGTTAGAGGAAACCATCCGAGAAGAACTGGTTAAAAAAATCAGGGACAATTACAAATCAGGGGATTCTTCTAGTTTTGAAATAGGAAGAGCAAAGTGCTTGGCTCTGTCCCGGCCCACGGGATAGTCAGTGTAGGCCCTGGAGGAGGGGGTGGGAATTTGGGGAACAAGAGACACGAGAAAAGGAGACAAGACAGTGCTCTGATCAAGTCTCGTTTAATGGCGGTAATGCACTGCCTTATATACACTTGGAAGGGAAGGGGTTGGGCTAAGGCGGAAATGATCTCATTGCCGAGGGCGTGGCCAGGTTAGTTTCGGTTTCTCCGGTCGGACGTCATGTTGCGCTTGCGCTATTAAGTAACAATTTTCCCTGGCGCGGGAAAAGTGAGTGAAGAAGCAGCAGGAAGAGCGCCATCTTTAATGAGGTATTAGTACAGGGGAAAAAAGGCAAAGATAGGGAGAAGGTGTGGGGTGGAAATGAATATAGCTCAGGCGTTTAATCCTCAATTATTATTCGCTATGGCCGGGGCGTGCAGCTCCGGACAGCTCTGAGAAGAGTCTATGGACATTTTACCCACCAAATGTCTCAAGGGATCAGCTCATTTACCCAGAAATGTCTCAAGGGCTCTGGGCTTGGTCGCTGTGGGATTCCACCCTCCTGGGGGTCCAGCTTCATCTCCAGTTCGGACCTCCTTGGGATCTGGGAGACAATGGAGCTAACCTTTATGCAGCCCTCACCTCTGCCCCCAGCACTGAGCTCAGCCCTTCACCAGCTCCGTGGGGTTGTTGACTCCTCTGAAGGTCACATTCCACCTTTGTAAAATGGGGATCATTATGGGATGTTTGCATGAATTAAATGAGACCATGAGCTTATCCCAGTGCCTTCTGGGAGCACAGGAAAGAGCTCAGTCATCATTAGCCCTTTAGGCGTCTGCGTGTGTCATCCTCAGACGCCAATGAGGCGAGGATTGTTATTCTTCCCCTCGGAAAATGAGAACATTTATGGCTTTAGAGAGGTCAAATAACTGAAGTCAGTTAGTGGAGGCTCCAAGACAAAATTCCAGGTCTGTCTGAGCGTTGGATGCACCGTTCAGTGCAGGCATGAAGTGTCTGCGCTGGCCCGAGGGAGAAGGAAGGTGGAATAGAAGGAAAGGAAGAAATGTCTCAAGGGATCAGCTCACGCATCAGAAAACACACAAACAAAAAGCAGAATCTTGCTCTCAACAGGGGGTGGAGGCCGCGGTGAGGAGATGGTATGGGCATGGCCAGTTCAAGAAGCTGCTCTCATGGGCATCCCAGGATGGATCTGGTCTCCAATGCCACAGCTGAGCTGGCAGCTGGCACCACCCCTCCAGTTCTAAAGAAGGCAGGCCCTGAAGCTGGGGCCGGGTAGGGGGGGTAGGAGCAGAAAGGCTCCGTGCAGGCTTCCATGCTGGGCTCTCCACCCCCAGGCCGGGGAGGGAGGGAGGCACTTGCCCCTCCAGACACTGCACTAAACCCATTGCCAGCAGCCAGGGTGGCAGCCACTGCTGAAGAGGCCAGGCTGCAGCACGGTGGCTGGGAGAGTGATGGAGTGGCCTTTAATTGTCTGTCCTTTGAAACCCGGGATGTGTTGGCAACAAAATGAGACTAGAGAGGCTGCTGGCAGGGACCTGACGGGCTGGAGTAGAAGCTTCTACCTCCTAAATGGTTAAATGGCTGGTCTGCCAAGGCCACCGAGCAAAGCGGTACTTCACCATGGGGCAGATTAAAATATGCATTTTCTCCTAATTGAGCATAGTGAAATCAGCCGGCGGTCCTGTCACAAGTGCAGGAATGAATTGTCACAGCACGACACACATGACTCGACAGAGCATCTATTATACGGGGAAAAAGAGCCACATAAACTTCCTTCCCACTGGAATTTCAACTAATTTTGTTGTCCAGCAGGCTGGGATGTGGAAGCTTGGAGAAGGCTACAGGAAATGGTCACCCGTCCATCCCCATTTCCCCAACAGCAGCAGATGATCCAGTCATGGCATCTTGTGCCTATAACGTACCATGGCAAAGTCTGGTTGCTAAATTGGCAAGAGAGCTAAAGGCTCTTGTATATGGTTACCCTTTTGGGTTGCGTAAATCTGTGTCTTGTATCCAGTGTAGTTGTAGGGCATATGCATTTGAGGCAAATTCTATTTTTCGCACTGCCTTCCATTATAAAATTAGAAGTGTGTTCTTAGAAGAAAACCGAAAATCTCATGACAGTCTACCCTATTCGAGACTCTGAGAGCCAGCGAGGGCAGAGGACAAGGTGAAAGCCTGAAAGCCTGTGTGTCTCCCGCAGATTTCTGGGGGATGCTGACATGCTCGGTCATGAAAGCTGCCACCACAAGAAGAGGAGAAGCTCAGTCCTGCTCAGGTGCCCTGTGGCTGGAGCCATCTGTTATGAGGCTTCCGTTATCCACTGGAGCATCTGTTTTAAGGTGGGCTTCCTGCTAAATTGACATCAAGGCTCTGCAACAGGCAGAACGTGTGTTCTCTCTCTCTCTCTTTTTTTTTTTTCAGATGGAGCCTCTCTCTGTCGCCAGGCTGGAGTGCAGTGGTGCGATCTCGGCTCACTACAACCTCCACCTCCCAGTTCAAGCAATTCTCCTGCCTCAACCTCCTGAGTAGCTGGCACTACAGGTATGCACCACCAGGCCCAGCTAATTTTTGTATTTTTAGTAGAGACGGGGTTTCACCATGTTAGCCAGGATGATCTCAATCTCTTGACATCATGATCCACCTGCCTCAGCCTCCCAAAGTGCTGGGATTACAGGCATGAATCACCACGCCCGGCCTGTGTTCTCCATTTTTAATGTCACAGTGCTTGACATTTTTGAACATGTCTATAATATTTTTCTGTTTTCAATATTTATTTTAAACTGTTTACAGACACTTCACCATCTTAATTCCCCTCAATTCCTCTCTTTGACCAAGGCATCCATTTGAATCAATACTCCCAATGCAACACAGGGTCATTGTGGCCAATGCTGATCTCAAATGAGTAGCAGATGCTCACATGGTTGGCACCCTTTGAGGTCATAGCCAACAAAAACCCACAACTCTTTTTCACATGAACCACTGGGATTGTGTTTGTGGAGTTTCCTCTGTGAACCTAAATGCAGGACTTTGCATTTACTTTTATTAGGTTCCTCATCATGGTTTCAGCTGTGTGTCAGCCTATTGAGAACATTTTGAATCCTGATTGTGTCATCTGGAAAGGAGCTGTTTCTCCTAGATAACAGATGTACTATGTCTACAAACTTGATAAGCATGTCTTCTTTGTACTCAACTAAATCAACAATAAAAATACCCAACAGAGCCAAGCACGAGCCCCACAGAGCCTCTAGAAGCCTCTTCCATTTCTCAGAACTCTCCTAAGTTACCGAGTCAGTCATCTGCCTGAATTCTTGTGGGAGGGACCATGCCAAGCATATGGTGGGCACCTAACAAATATTAGTGGTATAAATTCAAAGGAGGAAATTTGAGTTCTGCTTTTTTTTTTATTAAAAGATATAACCACGTTTAGGTAAGACTTATGTGTGATTACAGGTAACCATATAGAAATATGTCTAGGATCCTGATGAATGCATGGCATGTCAGATGCGGCCCATATATGAAAATTCAAATGCACTTTTCACTGAAGATGTAATTGACGATAATGACCTCTTTGGTTTTAAGAAATGATTATAGATGAAAATAGAAGATGAATTAGCCTTAATGAACATACTTACTTGTTATTCTTCCCTGCTGGTGACATTAACCGTGTTCCACCTTTGGTAGCAACGCACACATTGTTACATTTGGGGTCCTGGAGAGTAGGTTGCTGAAAGAGCCCACCATGCCACTCTGGGTCCTCATTCCAGAAGACCACTGCCAGCTGTCTGGGTTCTGCTGCCTTCCACTGTGAAGAGCTGGGCACCTGGGCTGCCTGAAGGTAGTGGGCTGGGGGAAGCCAGCAGCCAGGGCCGCGGGCCAGGGACTCTCTCCTTGAGCATTGCTTCCCCCATAGGACTCAGTGTGAGGTGCTGCCATGCCGGTCATCTCACCCCTGTCCACTGGGACATGAATCCTAATGTTACCTGATATCCAGATATTTCTTCTTTGTCCCCCTTCTAAGCGGCAGTAAATGCCACTTTCATACTGGGAGACTGATCATAATAACAGTAATAATAACAGCCGCCATGCATTGGCTGTTTGGAGTGTGTGTGTGCGTTATGTCATGGCATCCTTGCAGAAACCCTGTAATGGAGGCTGTGCTGTTATTCCCCTCATCAATAGGGGAAGGAAGCTGAGGGAAGGGGTCACTTGCCCAAATCATGGAGCTGAGAAGCACCTGTTGACTCCACAGTGCCTGCTGGTTGATTTTCCTGCCTTCTCGTTTTACACTGGACATGGTTTGGTTAAATTTAATTGCACATATAACTTCTGGATTCCCATCACATATCAGGCACCGTGTTAAACGTCACAGATGTTTCAAGTCAAAAGGCAAAACTCCTACCTGCATGGATCTTAACAACCCATGGAACTAGGTTTCACTGTGGCAACAATCTCAAACCCTCAATGACTTAAAATAGCAAAAACATGTCTCTCATCCATGCTACATGTGCGTTATATCAGCTGGGGACTGTGCACGATGGTCACACAAGGACCAGGCTGACAAAACAGCCACCAGCACAAACCCTGAAGGCCTCTGCAGAGAGGGGAAGAGAGAGGTATAGAATGCTCGCTTCAGGAGTTGAACGTTCATCCCAGAAAGGACACACACCACTCCCACTCCCACACACTGTCTAGGACAAGTCCGTCCCCGCGACCCAGAGGGGCTTAGAAGTAAATCCTTCTATGATGACCACCGTATGGATTAGTCCTGAGGCTAAGACAAGCACACTAGTCACTGTCACACAAGGCAGAATGCAGTGCCTCCCAAGATACGAGCTGCAGGTCAAAAAGGCTTGCAGGAATAGAAAATAATTTCCCTTGGTGAAATCAGGGGAGGCTCCGGGGAGAAAGGACAGACTTTGGGAGATAAGTGAGATTGCAGTAGGCAAAGATGAGGGTGTAAGGTGGGATAAGAACCTAGGGTCAGAGAATAGTAAGAGGAGACGCCCAAAGAGAGGAGCGGAGAGGTGATCTGGAGCGGAGACCAGGTGGGCACAGAAAAACAAGGAGGATGGCTGGGCTGAGCCCGCACGGAGAAAACTGCTCTCAATTTCATGGTCTTTGGGAGGTGCTGGAGGTGGCAGCTGCGACATGATCAGAAGTGCGCGTAGGGAGTTTCTTCAGACAGTGGCTCGGACGGGAGTTGGAGACGTGGCTGCACGGGCAGGTGGGAGGTTGTCACAGTCTCTCAGGTGGGAGAGGAGGGCCTGGGTTAGGGGTGCTGATGAGGATGGAAAGTAGGGGAAGGGTCTGAGACATGATATGGAAAGAAAACCCACAGTACTCCAGAATCAGAGATGCTAGAAGGTTAGATAACTTAACGTTATTGGGGCATGTGGGTGAAAGAAAGAAGATGCCCCTATTCCAAGCCTACATGAAGTACTTGGATGACATCGATGATTCTTTCTGAGAAGCCACGAGTGACATCCCCAGTAGGGTCAAGCCAAGTTTCACTTTGGTAGATGACAACAGGCCCCTGGTCCCAAAGATGTCCTATTCGGGCAAGAGCTTTCTGCCAAACCTATGGAATATTTTCCTCTTCAAGGAACATTTGAGTTAATTCACTATTTATTTACTAAGTGCGCTGTAGAATATGTGTGGTAACACTTAGACATTGACACTGACCATGAAAAATTATTTTACAACCTATAATTTCCTCAGGCCTCTTAGCATAGGGGCCTGAAGCTGATAAAAATATGCTTCCTGTATGCCTTGGACTTAGAAATATACCTATTTTAAAAAATACATTCTTGGAGACTTTAAGGAGCTACAACATGTTGGCAAGTTTATTCTATGTGCATGAGCAAGAATTCAATTCAGGAAACCTGCGATATGTAATAGAGTGTTTTGCAGCATCTGTACCATGTTATACACTGGTCACCATCATGAAGTCCACGGTCTAATTAACCCTCCCTACATGTAACTACAATCAAAATCCACCAGAGCTAAGGTTATTTTAATTTTTATATGGCATGCACACATCAGAGAAGTTCAGCAAATACTTGCATCTAATCTGCATGCATAGCAGGTGTATCTATAAAGGTTTAGGATCTGCTTTTCATTGAATATAAAGGTTCTGTTAGTTATATGCATCAGTAAACATATTTTAATGCTTTTATATTGTTTATATTATTAGATCAAGAATTTCAGAGAGTTTAGTAAACAGGAGAATACTAGAGTTATGCATCAGCTTTTGTTTGGGATTTTTTTTTCTTTTTTACATATTGCAAACAAGCATCTTGATTCCCTATCTAAGGAACTGGTTCTTGGAACTCAAGCCACAGGTGCCACATAAGGTCTTGCTGCTCAGGGTGTGGTCCATGAACCAACAGCATCAGCATGTCCCAGAGCTCGTTAGGAATGCAGAATTTTGGGCCCTGCCTCAGACCTACTGCAGCAAAGGGTCATGACATAGTGGACTTTGGAGACTATGGAGGGAAAGGAACGGGGTGAGGGATAAAAGACTACAAATTGGGTTCGGTGTATACTGCTTGGGTGATGGGTGCACCAAAATCTCACAAATCGCCACACTAAAGAACTTACTCATGTAACCACACACCACCTGTTCCCCAAAAACCTATGGAAATAAAGAAAAAAGAACTAATGTGTTCATGAGGATTGCTAACCCCAATATCAAATGGAACACGTTAATTGCATGTGACTAAATAGAGGACTTAAAAATAAAGAACGAAACCAAGAAAAGAAAGAGTTTAAAGTAAGAGAACATTTCTCCAGTTCACAACCAAATTCAGTCTTTGTTAATAAATCTATTTTTCATCTTAAAGAATGAAACAATTCCTTTGGTCTCCCTAGAACTGTACCATTATTAACGATTCTTTTTGGAACAAGTCACGGCTGTCTGCTATCCCTCATAGCCAGACAGACTCTCCCATGTCTGAGTGTCCGTGTTTGTGCATCGTCTTCTCTCCCTTGTACTATGGTCTCATACTATTCCTTCCTGAAGGCAAGGACCATGCCTTCTTGACTTCTGTGTCACCAACAGAGCTCAGGCTCTGGTGATGGGCAGTTCATTCATGTTTAGAAAAAATTCACAGCCGAGGGGAGAGTGACTGATAAATAAAGGAGGAAGAAAATGGGACATTTCATACTCATATTTGAAAAAACAAAAAATAAGATCTGCTTGCCTGCAGATAATTTGTGTGTACACTGAAGTCTGGGAGACATTGACAAAAGGGGCCCATACAGAAAGTGCACTAAAGAGAGTTACGTGACAATATGACCTGCAACAAGCCAGAAGCTCATCTGAACTTCTGAAATTCAAGAGCTTTTCACTGCTTCATATCATTATTGCTTTGCTCTCTTTCCACCTGGCATTTCTTTGACAAAGTTGTCACTGTCTGATATCTTTTTTCCTGGCATATCAGGAAGATGTGATTCTTCCCGGAAGATTGACGTCAGTTTTTCTATGCATGCCCATTTTGTCTCTTTAGTTTCCTTGGAAGACCTTGGAAAGCAAGGACCCTTCAGTCTTTCTAGACTAGTTTTCTAAACTAGTAGACCATTCTAGTGTCCCATTTAGAATCTTCTACTTCTAAATGGTTAGAGATGATCCACTTTGCATAGCATTTCTCAGTCTTTTGAAATTCATAACTTATTTTGAAAAAAAAGAATGATCTCATGTCCTACTGTTCAGTGAAAAAAAGCAAAACCCAAAACAGTATTTACAGCATGCTACTCTTCATGTAATAAAGAAGGGGGAATGAGAAAATACCCAGGTGTCTGTTCCCTTGTATAAAGAAATACAGGTGGCTGGGCACAGGGTTCATGCCTGAAATTTCAACACTTTTGGAGGCTGAGGCGGGCAGATCACTTGAGTCCAGGAGTTCAGGACCAGCCTCGGCAACATAGTGAGACCCAGTCTATTAAAAAAAAATTAGCTGGGCATGGGCATGGTGGTGCATGCCTGTAGTCCCAGCTACTTGGGAGGCTGAGGTAGGAGGAGCACTTGAGCCCAGGAGGTTGAGGCTGCACTAAGCCAAGATCCCACCATCGCATTCCAGCCTGGTGACAGGGTGAGACTCCGTCTCAAAAAAAAAAAAAAAGAAAAAGAAAAAGAGAAAGAAAAACAAATACAGGAACATAAACCAGAAACTAAAGATGTTGGCTACCTACAGGGGGTGGGAAAGGGGAGGGTTGAGGAGGGAAGGATACTTCTCTGTATACAGCTTTTTGTACAGATCTGACTCTTTGACCATAGTAATTATTTGCATAACACCCAAACTAAACAAATAATTCAAAGCAACTGGGATGTGGAGGGAACCCAAAATGGAATATAATAAACACTAACAAAGGAGTCTAACTCTACTGCAAATAAATGAGGTAACCACATTCAAGGAACAGGGAAGAAAATAACTAATCTAAACCACTGTGGCAAACAGTATTCCGCTGGATGCTGAAAAGTTAAGGGCACGGAACTGTGCATAAACACTGTGATCAGTTAGGAAAAGCGTTTCTCACGGCAGTGTGAGCTAGCCGTTCAAAACCACTTTATGTAGATACAGTTGACCCTTGAACAATGCAGGTTTGAACTGCGAGGGTCCACTTAGACATGGGTGTTTTTCAACCAAGCGTGGTTTATGGTATTCGAGGGATTTGAAACATGCAGAGGCGGAGGACAGACCTTTCCTCTACTCATGTTGCACAGGTCTGACTTCGGAACTTGAGTATGCACGAATTTTGGCATGGGTGAGGGGGTCCTGGAACCAAACCCCTGTGTATGCCAAGGGACAACGGTAGTGGAATTGAACACATAAGTAAATATATTGTAGATAATGAGAGCCAGGGTTTTCACTGTTGGAGAAAGACGTCACAAATAAGAGAAAGAACAAGTATAAAATGATTCCTGTGGTATAGCTCAGAATCGTATCACTGTGAACTCATGATCTTTAAAGAGGGCAGGAGAGAAGGAGACAGAGGTAGATGTGTATGTTTGTGCAGGTTAGCATGCACACATATATACCTAGCCCTCTGTTTTGAGGGCTTAAAAGCAATACCACTCCAGTAACAATGGACCCACCTACAACACAGATCCTGGTCTCTCCACACCGTTCTCCTGTAAAAGGAATCAGGAATCGTGAAGAAGTGGCTGATTCCTAAGCCAGGACATGGAAAACACAAGGTCAGTCTGGAACATCTTGTGGTGCCAGAAAATAAGAAAATGCTCAAAAGAAAGATGAGAGTCTGTCAAAAGAGCGCAGGAACCAACCGGAGGGAGCGAGGAGCTGAGACGATCTGAGCAGCAAGAGAAAGATAGCATTAGATTTTAAGCTAGACTAAAAACATCCACAAATACAGTAATTAAACATCCACACTGATATAAATAAACAAAAACCGCATAAATAATGGAGGAGAAAAGACAGTGCTTCTGCACAGTGGAACTCCAATGAATACATGTAGAAGGGAAGAGGAAAGGACTCCACAGAGTGAGAACTGCAGACAAGATCCGCTGAGGGATGCTAGCACTGGTGAGTGAAAGCTGGGGGACAAACAGGTCATGCCTAGTCTCAAAGCATCAGCCTAGATACTTATCCATTGCAAAGGGAAAGATAGTAACTTGACAGTGAGAAACCCAGCAGACACCACCTTAATCAAGTGACCAAGATCAATGTCACCAGTTATAAGATGTGGCTCTCATGAACCCCTTGAATGATAGTGCTGAGGAAGATGTGCCATTGTGATTTTTGTGGTATTCTCACCAAAAAGGCATAACCTTACTCCACTCATGAGAATGCACAAACAAACCCAAACTGAGGGACATTCTCCTATGGAACTGATCCATATTCTTCCAAAGCATCAAGGTCATGAAAGTAAAGGAGAGACCATGGAACTGTTACCCAGCGGAGGAGGAGAAGGAGAAATACAGATAAATGTAATTTAGGATCTTAGATTAAATCCCGAGCAGAAAAAAGGACATTAGTGGAAAAAATAGTGAGTTTCAAATAGGACTGTAGTTCAGTTAGTTACATTGTACCGATGTTAATTTCCAGTTCTTAATAGTTGTACTATGATTATATAAGATGGTGATATCAGGGGAAATGATAGAAGAGATATAAGGAAAGTACATATTACTTTTTCAACTTTTCTGTAAGTCTAAAATTAGTTCAAAACAAAAATCTCTTTAAAAAAATCTTATGTCCTTTCTTGTAACATTAGATGAAATATGTTGGTTGAACTAAATAAAAAAGGACCAAGCATGGCTTTTTTTCCGAGCTACTTATGTATGCAGATTCCAGCCTTCTGAGTGAGCTTTCCTGCCACTGAGTATCACAGATTGTTCTAACATTCACTTTCATCATTTCCTTCATGAGGAAAGAGGCCTACAAAGGTTAAATGACTTATATGAAGTCACAAAGTCACCTGGAGACAAAACCAGCAGTAGGATCTCGGTTTCCAGCCCAGTGCAATTTCTGCTCTATCCCACTGACCTCATTGTTGAGGTAGGTAGGAATGTAAAGGGAAGAGCTACCCCTTATGGGATGTTTCTTTCTATCAGCCTTTAGAGGATCAGGTTTATTTGCTGGTGGTAGACTGACAGCCCAAATACTTCATAAAAACCTTACGTTGATGTCAGAACGCTGGACACCACAAAGCTCTGGGAAGCATTTTATAATAAGGGTTCAACCATTTCCTCTTCAAATGTACTGCTTAATCACATAAGTTCCCGATACGGTTTGGCTGTGTCCCCACCCAAGTCTCATGTTGAATCGTAGTTCCCATTATCCCTACATGTCCTTGGAGGGACCCGGTGGGAGGCAGTTGAATCATGGAGGCGGTTACCCCCATGCTGTTCTTGTGATAGCAAGTGAGTTCTCACGAGATCTGATGGTTTTATAGATGCTTTCCCCTCCTTCCCTCTGCACTTCTCCCTGCTGCTGCCACATGACAAAGGATGTGTTTGTTTCTCCTTCCACCGTGATTATAAGTTTCCTGAGGCCTCCCCAGCCGTGCGGAACTGTGAGTCAATTAAATCTTTTTCCTTATTAATTACCCAATCTTGGGTATGTCCTTATAGCAGTGAGAGAACTGACTAATACAGTTCCTTAGGAAGCCCCTGCTGGGTATGGATGGGGAGTGAAGCAAGGAAGGCCCAGAAGCTGCCACTGGCTGAAAGACAATGAAGAAAGAGTGTAAAATCTCCACCATCACCAGAGGAAGAGAGCTTGGCAGCAAAGTTACTTCCATGAACGGGCGAGTTGAAGTGAACAGGGTCTTGGGCAAAACTGAAGGGTAGTTAGTCGGGTTTGTCTCTGGTGGGCTTTCGGCTCCACTCCCTGCATCCCATTCCCACCTCCTGATGGTCCCCTCGTAGGCCCAGGGCTACCACCTTTCCTTGGAGCATAGGTGGGGACCCTCCAGCCAGGGTCCTTCCTTCACAGGGAGTCAGAGCCCTCTGCTCAGGAATTGCCCTGCCCCAGGTCAGCCATCTATCAAAAGCCCCACTATCCCCCAAAGACCCGCCCTCAAGCAGTAGATGTGCAGCAAGGGAGCCGCAAATGTCATTCCCGTGACCCGGAAGCAGTCTAGTGTGTTACCTCTCTCAGGGCTGCTATGGGCTGAATTGTGTTTCCCCAAAATTTCTATGCTGCTTCCCTAACCCCCAGCACCTCAGAATCTAACTCTGGATAGGACCTGTGAATAAGTGATTAAGTTAAAATAGGGTCCTGTGGATGGGCCCTAACCCAATCTAACTGGTGTCCTTTTAAGAAGAGGAAGAGACACCAGAGATGTGCACACACAGAGACAAGGCACGTGAGGACACAGAGACAAGGTGGCCACCTGCAAGCCAGGGAGAGGGGCCTCGGGGAAGCCAACCCTGCCTATGCCTTGATCTTGGACTTCCAGCCTCCAAAACTGTAAGACAATAAATGCCTGTTGTTTAAGCCCCTGGTCCGTGGTATTTTGTTATGGCAGCCCTAGCAAATGGATACAGGGGTATTTGAAATGTAATTGAGAGAGTTCCTAGGAAATGGAATCACTGCCTTGATTCAGAGAAATTAACGGAGGAGTTGGCAGTGTCGTGACACATGGTGGGAAAGGTGTTTGAGGGCCACTGCTCCTCAGGTCACACCGTGGAGGTGGTGGTCCGCTCTGCCTGTGTGAGCCAGGGCTGGCTGACACACACACACACGTGCATGCACACACCCCCACACACACCACAAACACAGACACACACACACGCACACATCCACCACAAACACAGACACACATGTACATCATACAGAAACAGACACACACAGACCACACACACCTCATACACAGACACACCACATGCACATATACACACACACACCTACCACACACGCTTCATACACAAGTGCACACACACACCTGCCACACATACATACACACATATATACACACCACACACACATACACACACATATACACACACCACACCCATACACATACACACATATACACACATCACACACATATTCACACACAAATACACACCACACACGTACATCAACACACACATACATATCACACACACAACACATACACACCACATATGCACCCACCACACACATCACACAAAACACACACAAGCATATACACACACCATACACACACATCACATACAACACACACATACACACCACATTGTGTACACACACACCACACTCATACACCACACACAAGTACATATTCATATACACACACGTGTGTGTTCACACTTGGAGTGAGTCCTTGGTGTCGTGAGGCATGCTTCGCAAGACCTTCATTAATTCCCCAAATCGCAATAGTAACAGTGGAAACATGGCTTTTGAGGGCCGTCTACAGACCCAGCCACAGCAGGGACACGGGCTGCCCAGCGGCCTGCCAGCACCACAGGTCACTCTGCACGCCATAGCTTGTTTCAACCTTCCAAGAGTGTTAGGAAGGTATTGTTTTCCACTTCAAAAAAGGACCCATGCTGTGACATTTGAGGCCACCCCAAATACTCAAGGCCACCACGAATGCTACATCTCCATGAATATCACATATATTTTCTCAGTTCCTGGTCCTGTCATCTCCCGACTCTCCTGGGCTGGTTAAAATAGCTGCTTCTTGCCCCTCTCTCACCGCTTTGCATTGGCCCATCCAGTACCCATTTGTTCCCTAAGTACCGTTGATTCTCATTTGTGTTATTTCCACAGCCAAAATCTGAGTGAAATGGGTATAAATCATGACCTAGAATACAGTTCAATTATTCCTATGATGAAAGGGTAAGTTGTTTTCTGGACAGTTTTTCCTGTAGACACTATTAAGGAGAACAAATATCTCAAACACGGTTTTTCATGCAATTTTAGGAAATTCATGAACCCAGGTGAGTTGATGCTAGGTGCACAAACTCCAGGTTAGGAACCCCTGGTATCCTGTGCTTTATAAAAATTATTTTTAATTGTGGTAAAATACACATAACATCAAGTTTACCATCTTAACTATTGTTAAGTACAGTCAGCAGCATTAGGTACATTCATACCGTTGTGCAACCATCACCACCATCCATCCCCAGAACACTTCTAACATGAAAAACTGAAACTCCATCCCCATTAAACAACTCCCCATTACTCCCTCCCACAGCCCCCGCCAATTACCATTCTACCTTCTGTCTCTATGAATTTAACTATTCCAGGATGTTGTGTACGTGGAGTCATGCAGTATTTGTCCTTTTGTGAGTGGCTTATTTCACTTAGTAGAATGTCCTCAAGGTCATCCATGTTGTAGCATGGGT
This sequence comes from Macaca fascicularis, assembly GCF_037993035.2. NCBI lineage: Eukaryota > Metazoa > Chordata > Mammalia > Primates > Cercopithecidae > Macaca > Macaca fascicularis. The sequence goes on along the minus strand of NC_088377.1, from coordinate 103,626,894 downwards.
TAGAATTCCCTCCTTCTGAAGGCTGAATCAGATTCCATTGTAGGTACAGTCAGCCTCTGGATATCTGTGGGTTCTGTGTCCATGGATTCAACCAAATGCAGATCAAAAATATTTAAAAGTCTGGGCACGGTGGCTCACGCCTGTAATCCCAGCACTTTGGAAGGCCGAGGAGGGATCACTTGAGGTCAGGAGACCAGAGCCTGGTCAACATGGTGAAACCCCATCTCTACTAAAAATACAAAAATTAGCTGGTCGGTCATAGTGGTGCACGCCTGTAGTTCCACCTAGTCAGGAAGCTGAGGCAGGAGAATTGCTTGAATCCAGCAGGCAGAGGTTGCAGTGAGCTGAGATTGTGCACTGCACTCCAGCCTGGGTGACATAGCAAGACTCTGTCTCAAAAAAAAAAAAAAAAAAAAAAAATATATATATATATATATATATATACGCACACACACACATATTTACATATATATACACACATATAAATTGCATCTGTACTGAACATGTGCAAACTTTTTTCATGTTATTATTCCCTAAACAATACCATATAACAATTATTTACATAGCATTTATATTGTATGAGGCATTATAAGTAATCTAGAGATGATTTAAAGTATTTGGGAGAATGTACATAGCTTACATGCAAATGGTACACCATTTCATATCCACAGATTTTGGTGTCTGTGGTTGTTCCTGGAACCAATTCCCTGTGAGTACCGAGGAGCACCTATACATATCACATGCTGCTTATTCATTGATCGGTGGGTGGACACTGCAGCAGTCTCCATCCCTTGCCTACTGTGAATAACCCTGGTATGGACATGTGGTATCCTGCTTTTATATTTACAAACTCTTCACTAAATTATCAGATTCTCACAATGACCTTGCGAAACACGTATCATGATTACGTTCTCATTTTTCAGATGAGGACACTGTGACTTTATACGGCCATGTTTCCATTGTTAATACTGCAATTTGGGGAATTAATGAAGGGCTTGGGGAGCATACCTCACAATGCCAAGGATTCACTCCAAGTGTGGGCACACATGCGTGTGTATGTGTGTGTGGTATACGTGTGTGTATGTGAGTGCAATGTGTGATGCGTATGTGAGTGTATGTATGTATGTGTGTGTGTTTGTATGTGTGGTGGATGTGCGTGTGGTGGATGTGTGTGTGGTGTGTGTGTGATGCGTATGTGTGTGTGGTGTGTGAGTGTATGCGGTATGAATGTGTGTGATGTGTATGTGCGTGTGCATGTGATGTGTGTGTGTGTTGTGTGTGTGTGCGGTGTATGTGTGATGTATATGTGAGTGTATGTGTGTGCTGTCTGTATGTGTGTGTGGTGTGGGTGTGATGTGTATGTGTGTGATGTGTGTGTATGTGGGTTGTGTGCGTGTGTGTGATGTGTGTGTATGTGTATATATAGTGTGTGTATATATAGCTAGGTATAGACATAGGATAGAAATACTAATAGAATACATGGTTTTGTCCGTGATTCCTGGCCCATAACTCCCATAGCCCTTTTGTTATCATATTGGGTGCTTTAGGCCTCAGAAAACAGAACCCCTCTCTCTGACTTTCTCCTGCCCTCCTTTTTCCCACTCCTTTTTCTCCCCAAGGCAGGAATATTCCCCCACCTCTTTCTTGGAGCTGACCCTAAAGAAAATTTCTGAGCTACCTTGCCTGACCGTAGGTCATAAGAGCCCCATTTCAGAAGGGGTCCCGCCCCATCCCTGGGGAAGGAAAGCCACACAGAGAGGCCAAGAAGGATCTGGACAGACAGGCCCTGCTGGGCTCCCCACTCTGTCTGTTAGTGCTGGATGGTACCCTTTGTGTCCAGTCACCTTTCCACATGGTTGTCCATGCTTCCATCACACCTGTCCAGTGATATCTCCATAAAGGCCAAACAGGATGGGATAGGATGAGCTTTGGGATGGCTGAGCATGTGGAGATGTGGAGGGTGGTGCACCGGGGAGGGCTGGGAGCTCTGTGCCCTCATGTGCCTTCTCCTATGCATCTTCACCTATATCTTTCCTACTGTTCTATATGATAAACCGGTTAACATAAGTGTTTTGCTGAGTTCCGTGAGCCACTCTCGCAAATTAATCAAACCCAAGGAGGGGATGATGGGATCCCCAATTTATAGCCGGTCAGTCAGAAGCACAGGAGAGACAACCTGGGGCCTGGGGATCAGCACCGGAAGTGAGGTGAGTCTTGTGGGACCGAGCCCTCGGTCTCAGTGGGATCATCTGTGGTCTCCAGGTGTGTCATGTCAGAACTGGATTGGAGGCCCCTCAGCTGGTGTCTGCTGCAGAACTGATTGCTTGTTGGTGGGGAGAAATCTCCACATGTTTGGTCGAGAAGTCTTCTGTGTGGATCGTTGTGGTGTGAGGGAAGAGGAAAACATTTGTGTTTTTTCCTATTCAGACACAGAAGCTCAAAGTTCACAGTTACTATACGATCAAGCAGGGTTTGAATGCGGGTTTTCCCAAATCAAGAGTACTTGAATTTCAGCTCCGGTGGCTAAACACGGGGACCACACATGTCCTTCATTTGTTTTTGACGGGGAAAAGAATACTGTTTAGAAGAGTCTCCTCCCCAGGACTTCATTGAATAACGGAAGGTGGGGGTGACACCCTTGGTTTCCAGAATAATCCGAAATATTCTCAGGGGTCCTGAGTGAATATAACGCTAATCCCCATGAAAACTTTCCATTCTGGGGGCTCCTGAGGCCTGGGGTAAGAAGGAGGGGATGCGTCCCCTAAGCTCATGATGGGGAGGCAAAGAACCCCATGTCTGTCCCCTTAGACAGCCTCCTTCCCTTAGAGAAAAGGGGGCTTGATGCCCACAGAACACAGGCTGGATGGGAGGTGGGGGCGTGAAGAGGCAGCCTGGACACTAGTTCCTGGGAGGACTGGTACCCACAACTACCCCACTAACCTCGCCCGCAAGAAGAGCTGTCCCTGAGCCCTGCTGAAAGGCTCCAAAACATTAAATGCCTGTAATTTTGACATGTCAGATATTTAATAAGGAACAAATTAGCACTTGGGTCTTTTTTTTCCCTGAGACAATCCAATTTCTATGCCAGGCACCAACTTCTATATTTCAAAATGCATTTTTGAAGGTTAATTAGAGAAGCAGCAGAGATAGTGTTTTCCAAGAGGGATTTTTCTAGTTCCTTCCAGGTCTATGGATGGCAGAAAAAAATAACTTTCAGACACTGTAAATTGAGTGCGTGAAGCTGTGAGAATAAACCCATCTCATTAGTCATTGTGTCAATTATAGTATCTAAGGAACAATTTTGTAGCAATAGCATATTTATTTGATGTTTCAAAAGCTACCTGGACCCACTGTTAGGAGGTATTGGCTCTTAATGCTCCGAGTACCTCTTTAACAAAATGGCACTCCATAAAAATTTAGTGTGTTCCTACTGTAATTAAATGGCCCTAGTCATTTTTGCATTTATGATATAAACTATAATGGCTGTAAAATCCCGCAATTAACTTTCCTTGCGCCAACATTTCATACTTGAGAAATTCTCATTACAAATTTCATTACTGATTCACTTATCTGTAATTTGTCCTACGTAACCTAAAGAATATTAACAAATTTAGAGTCACTTTTGCTCTATTAAAAACGAAATATAAAAGTCTTTCACCTAGTGAGTCAATCATGATACTTCAAAGACCCCCTGAATGGGTCAAGTGTGATGGTGAGGACGGGAAGGAAAAGAGAGAGCGCATTTGATTGGAAAGAGCAAAGTGGATGTGGAGGAAAGTAAGCGGATGTCACTGAGCTCGCTGGCCTCTGCAGCGACCAGGCACAGACACACTTGAGTGAGTCCAGGGAAAGTGAACCGAGCACTGGAGAAACGACTGGGGAAGTAAATGAAGGGCCGGGGTTTCCTATCCAGGGGCCCGGAGCGCTTACCACTTCTGCTTTGGTTCTGCTTTCTGGTGCTCCTTTCTCTCTGGGGTCAGGGCTGGCTGGAGTGAAGCCTGCCGCGGTGGAACCCGCCCTTCTGCCAGGTTGCTTTGGCAGGAAGTCTGTCTAAGAAACTTCGCTATTACCAATGGCAGTGGCAAGACGGAAGAGGAATTCAACTAAGAAGGTCCCCACCTGAGGGATACCTGTATTTCGATTTTCCATCTCTCCAGGCACGGTTGTCTTGAGGGGGAATTCGGAGAAACTTTCCTCCTCCTTTAAGCCTCCTCTTCCCACACTTTTAAGGCAGAAACAAAAATACATCCACATTAAAGTGAAGTGAAAGTTGACTGACCTAGTGTCAAGGGCCCTGAATTCTCATCCTCGTGCTGTCATGATCTTGCCGGTGACTGTGGCAAGTCTTGTGACCTGTCTGGGCCCCAGTGGCCAGACTAGGAAAGGGAGGAGTTTCACTAGGATGACAGCTGAGACCTTATATTCTTCCAAGAACAGTTCATTTTCTGGTAGAGAAAGCCAAGAGTTTCTCTTTACCCAACAAATGGGTGACACGGGGTGCCCTGCCAGCCGCTGGGTTCAGCACAATGATCTCCACGAGCAGCAGCCTGCGTAAATATTTTCCCCAATAGCATCTATTCCAGCACTTCCCTGCCTTCCATAACTACATTTATTTTATTCTAATTTGTAATTAACTTTTACAAAATTAAGTTGGAGATGGAAAATTACTGTCCCAACATAAATAACCCTGCCGCTGAATGTGACAGTGTTAACGCAATCAACAATACGATTCATAAAGAAAGAAATGTTGTCATACTTATTACTTCTGTGTGCTCCATCTTTTATAGAATATTACTGTGTGAATTGAAATTTTATATGATTTAATAAGCCTCAAAAAGATATTATGGCCAAGTAACCACATAACTGTAACAAATCGTCCTCCTCCCTCATTACAGAGCCTTCCCCGCACGCGGGGCTCTCGCTCTCATTATGAGTGGTGTCTTTGACAACCCAGGGCCCATTAAAAACACCTTGAAGAAAGCATTCACCACGCTGTGGAGCTTCACAATCTATACCAGGCTGGAATCCTTGAGGGTGGAGTTATCAAATGAGGAAAAAATTCCTTTCATTTTTCATCCTAAGACTCAGGCAGCAAACATGTTATCTGGCCCTATAAGCACCCCCATGCTTCTGTGAGACCCAAGCAGGTTCTGCATCACCACGACAGCCGCGGAGGTCAAATCATCAAAACAGCAGCAGACGAAGGGGTTTATTGCTCCTCCAAATCTTCCGCTGGTTTTATAGGGTTACCAGTTTAAAGTTTCTTTGTTTTCAGAGCATCAGACCTCCCATCTGTAGCTGATAGCCATTTTTCAAAGGTTTCTGGCTCACCCAGGAATTCATTAGGGTGGACGAGAAAAGAACAGTGGATAGAATAGACCAGCAGGGCAATCTAAGCCCCATTCCCTGTCTCTTTACATTGGTTCTTGGTCCCCGTGACTCATCCCAACTCCCTTGCATTCCAATCTGGAATGTGAAAGCTGGAAATGTAGGTGCTCTGTAATCACAGGCAGTGGTTTTCTTGGAGCCTGGTGTGATTTTTGTAGCTTGCAGCAATATGTGGGACACACTTGCACTGAAGAATTTAATGACTTGTTTTACTGCTGCCTGCCATCAATATTTATCTACATTAACTGAAGAAAGGCATTACTCGAAATGGCGTTTCACACCTCTGAGCATTATACAGTAATTCTAAAGTCATACGTTGTACCAAATTCTCTGGGCAAACACAGAGATACAATATGAATGCAAATAATCCAAGTTGAAGTTTTTAAAACTTGAATTGTCTGCAGCAATCTGGAAAACCAAAATCAAAATGACTCGAATTGCTATGTCTGGGAATGACTGGATTAAAAGCAATGGAAACAATTGTTTCTCAGCTTGGTTTTTCCTGAATTAGCAGGAGCACATTTCAAGTATGTTTAACAGAAAAGAAAAACTGGGCCGGGCACAGTAATCCCAGCACTTTAAGAGGCCGAGGTGGATGGATCACCTGAGGTCAGGAGTTCAAGACCAACCTGGCCAACATGATGAAACCCCACCTCTACTAAAAAAACAAAAATTAGCTGGGTGTGGCGGCAGGTGCTGAGATCGCGCCACTGCAACTCCAGCCTGGGTGGCAAGAGCAAAACTCTGCCAAAAGAAAGAAACAAAGAAAGGAAGGAAGAAAGGAAGAAAGAAAGAAAACCTGACCAGGTGTTAAGACAATGCAGATGCATGTCATGCTTCTTTCTGCACTCAGGCAAGGAAGGCTGAATTATCCTTTCCATTTCCCCTCACCCGCCTCTGCTGGTTAGTTTTTCTCTCTCAGTTTCCCATTGCCAGAGAGCCCTTCTCTGACCATATTGGTCAAATTTCTTGGCTTGCATTTCTTCAGTGGACTTATCTGAAGGAATCTTTTCTGTTACATGCTGGCGTGTGCACTTGTTATTTGCCTCCCCCGCCCTCAGCGAGGAAGCTCCCTGAGGGCAGAAACAACCCTGGGTTCCTCACATCCTGCATGGAATCCCAGCACAGGCCTGGTATGTGGCGGGGGCCACTTAACATCTGAAGAATGAATTATTATCCACACTGGGAGAACATGAGCTTAAAGCACAGCAGGCATTTCTAGTGACTATACAGACCACATCATTTTGAGCAAACAGCTTTAAAAGGATCATCTGAATATCTTATGCACAAGCTTTACTCAAAGACCAGGGTTTTCAAGGGTGAAAGAACCTGGGAGATCAGTTGCGCCAACCCTTAACCTTACAGAGAAGGAAACTCAGTCTCATGGAGATCAAGAGGCTGGGTCAAGGGTGTTCCATGCTATGCAGTAGCGGAAGTACCCCCAGAACTAGGGCTACTGGCAGTCTGATGGCTCAGGGCACCTTCTCATGCCCCGGATTCTGTCTCCAAAGACATGCTCTGCAGACAAGCTCTTCTAGCATGGCTTAACTTTCACATTCTTGTCTGAAATGTTCTTCCTATAATTTTCCCATCTTCGGAAATTATGTTTATGGGACATCTGGGCAAGAGAATTGGTTCTCAATTCATAATAGATAAGGTTTACATTTTTATTAATGGAATTAGAACTTCAGAGAAACTTTATAACTGCACTACGAACCAACCATACTTAGATTTTATATTAACCCTAGATTACTCACCTAGTAACTTTATACACTTGGGAGAAACGCAAAAATTGGAATTAGAAACAGTGAACAGAAGGACACATGTTCAGTCTGATGCCCAGTTTTTCTGAAGTTGTAAAATCCTGCATTATTTAGGGGTTTCTGTGAAACAGGACTGATGTATTGCATATTTTCTTTCAAAAAATAAAGTGGAATTAATCTCTTTCATTTTAAGGCATGCAAGCACTCCTTGAATAAAGCAGAGATGCCTCAGAGTATGAACTGCCAGGCTAAGAGTCACTGAATTAAGAAGCTAAAAACTAGTAGGTAAGACCTTGTATATATCAGCTCACATTCAGCCATGACTTTTAGCATGACTTATAGAGTGATTTGTATCTCTTAAATAAATACATAGGGATAGATTTTAAAGGGGTCAAGAAGAAAAACCTATTTTGAAAATATTGATGCATCCTGCTGTTAGCAGAAAACAAGGGAAAGGATCTGTCTAGTGTCCTAGGCATTAGCATTCATAGCAAATAAAATTGACTACTAAAGTATCTTTGCTCTAAATGTCATCTGCATATCAACAGTTCTGAATAAAATTAATCGGAAAAGTAAAGCATGGCTTATTAATATGGGGCAGAATCTTTGGAAAAGAGGAAATATGTAAAGCTTTCAACAGCCATTCAACATCAAATCAATATCCCATTTTCTTAGTGATTAATTCAAAATGAGCATCAGCTCTTAATGTTTTAACTGATATATTAGCTCAATCTTTTATTTACTCTCTATACTTCCAATACAGGATAATTTTAGTGTCAGTTGATCATCTCATTGATATTTCCTGTACTATGGTCAGTGGAACCCACATACATGAAAAAAAATGGTTTTAGGTATCTCAAAATCGGAATACAGAATTATTTTGTTCATTCTTTCAGGCTAATAAGCAATGACAGGTATTCAAAGAATGAAACTGTCAGCACTGTGACTCCCACTGTTGTTGGCATCATAATCTGTTTCTTAGTAACACTTGGTCTGAGTAGCAGTAATAGAATTAATTATACTTCATTTTGCTGCCTTTAACAGTATTGACCAAATTTAAGAACAAATGAGAAGTGCTTATCAAGCTTGAAGAAAATAATCCATCAGTGGCACAATTTAAATTCTCTGCAGTTCTCTTATTAATCAAAGTAACACTTACTATCCTATCTCCACTTCCCATTAACAGTCATTAAGCCTTGCTGCTGATTGAAGCAATTTCTTTAGGGATCTCAACCTCATTTTTAAGAGAACCTTCTTCAGTGCAAAACAATATCATATAATTGTGGTAACTTAAAAGAGAGGAATAAGTTTCTTCAATCATATTCTGACCTTGATATTTTTCAATGGTGTAAGTTCAAGAAAGTATACAACTGGATTAGAAACTTCAGGCAGTGGACGGGCCGCCACGGCCTCATCACCCAAAGGAGGCACCAATCCAACAGGCATGGCATAGGTAGACTTGGGTTAAACACCTTAACCACCTCCTCCAATCACCATCGTTTTATCTCTCACAGTGTTAGATGCATCTCAGAAGCAGGAAACACATCGGGAAGGGTTTACTAAGAATACTTTGTCTTGGCTATGGCTCTGGGTAAGCACATGGTGGAGAGGTAGGAGCAAGAGGTCTGTGGCCAGAAGAATTTGAGGTGGCACTCAACACTGCTAACCCATGGGAACCTGAACAATTGCCTAGTTTTTCTCTGAAATGGAAATAATATCATCTGCTCTGCTTACCTTGCCAAATTGTTGTGGAAAGCACATGAGAAAATGTGGATGGAAGTCCTTTGAAATTGTTAGACATTATACGAGTGTTAACTATTTTATACCTAGAAGTCACGGGAAGTGTTTCATTCAACTCTATCCCCAAATCCTTGCCCAATGTTGATGCATATTATTGTTGAATTAATGCTGGAGTAGCCCTATTTCTAAAAATGAGAACAAGATAACCCACATTATTAAAATGAAGTAATGGTCTTTTACAAAACACCTGTACTATATGTGGAGGGAATAGGCCATGAACTTACAAAACAAGCGTCTAGGGCACTGGGCAAAAACAACATTTTACTAGAATCAGGGAAATCTGGAGGGCAATGCCTTTGGGCTAAAAATAATTATGGGATCAGCACAATTTTGAAAATCATGAGCTTAAGAGGAAACAGCCCAGAGAATGTTGGTGATTGGGCAAGAAAGGTAAAGCAATCCCTGCCTGCCAATTTGGTCATGCCAGGAAAGATGGTAGAGTTGGAACAGTTTCCATCCCAAAGGGCCCACTGCCTTCTGCCCCATGGAATTTAATGTCAACACCACTGACAGCAGCTTCTGCAGCCAAGCTGCTAATAGACAAGTCACCAAGTTGAATGCAATGCAATCATGTATCAGGATGAGGGGTGGGCATGGGAATTAGGCTGTGAGACTATATCTTATCTGCACTACAAATGTGTTGTGTTAAAGCAGTCTCTCCTCCCCATCTACTTAAACCCTTGGAAATCAGTATTTCCTTCTGGTCATTCATTATAATTCACTGTAATCTCAATACTTATAAAAGCCAAACACAACATGGCACTGGTTATAAAGTTTTAATCAGGTAAAACACTCAGTATTCATTCTGTTCAATTTTATCAGTGAGAAAACAGGCTCAGAGAGGTCCAGTGGTCTCCCTGAGGTCACCCAGCTGGGCACTATTGGGCATCTTTAGTTAATTTATAAGTGACCCTGCTCCTTTGAGTAGCCTTCTGAGATGTTGTAAAGTTCTTCTCTTTCCCCAAGAGAAGGCTGTGTATACCTATGGAGCAGACCTGAAGGGTGCCCTCAGGAAGGACCTCAGCACTTCTGTCCCCTTCTTATGTCTGTGCTTTAAATGCAGAGCCCCTCAGCCGGGCGCAGTGGCTCACACCTGTAATCCCAGCACTTTGGGAGGCTGAGGCGGGTGGATCACCTGAGATTGGGAGTTCAAGACCAGCCTGACCAACATAGAGAAACCCTGTCTCTACTAAAAATACAAAATTAGCTAGGCGTGGTGGCGCATGCCTGTAATCCCAGCTACTCGGGAGGCTGAGGCAGGAGAATTGCTTGAACCTCGGAGGCAGAGGTTGCGGTGAGCCAAGATCGTGCCATTGCACTCCAGCCGGGGTAACAAGAGCAAAACTCCATCTCAAAAAAAGTAAAATAAAATAAAATAAAAGCGGAGCCCCTTTGCTTTTGGTTTGCTGAAAAGATCAGGGCTTCAGAGACTGGACAGCCGGGATAGATCCATTATTTTCTTTTAATGGCCAAAGTCCTTGGAAAGATAAATCAAGACCTGGATCTGAATTTGCTTGGCCAGCATAGACATGAAGACACCTTTCAATAGGCTCCTGGGCCTGATGCATAAAGACGACTACATAATCAATGAAGAGAGGGAACAGCCACAGCTGCTGAGGACCACTGCTGCTTCCAGCTGCAAACCATGCCCCACTCTCGAGATGTGCCCATGAGAACAGGTTCAGTGGGGAGCAAATTTTCTATCCTTGAAGAGATGAAAGGTACCATCCACCACTTAATTTCTGAGAAGACATTAAATGTATGATTCTCATCTCTAAGAAATGAAACGCTGAGCTGGATTTTTGGATCAATGGAATACCTACTCCTGTTAAAGCACTTAAAAAGGAAAACATCTACAAAATGTCCCATTAGGCTGACAAATTTATAGCAGTATGAAAAGTGTGCCAGCAGTTTCAAAGCCGAATAGAGCGTTGTGTTTAAAGAGTATGAATGGATCTGAGTTCAGCAATATTTCATCTACATGAACAAGTTTAGCTATCACATCTCTTCCCAATATTTCCCACATTTACTTTTAACTATGCGTATGTATGCCATGACAGAATATGGACATCATCTTTAAAAATAAGTTGTAAAATGAATGATATTAAATGGACTTTCACAGCATGAAGACGTGGAAATATATTCTCATCTTGATGTGTGGGGCTGTACAGGCATAAATGCCATCAGCATTAATGGTAATTATGTGCGTAAATCCCCATGCTCTCAATGAGAATATGCCCCTTAGTTTGCAAGTACAATGACTGGCTCATTTCTGAGACTAGAAACAGCTGAGACTTCACCCCCTCTAACTGGGAGAGAGACACGGGGTAGCTGAGAGCATAAAATCTGATCACCCACTTTCCCAAAACATGCAATTCAAGCACTTTAAAACTCCTTCACCTCAGAAACACTGAAGATGTAGGAAAAAGCCTCACACTGCGGTCTGAGTAGCCCGGCGATTTATGCTGTATCATTCACAGGTTCCTGTCACTTGCTAGGGCGGTTACACTACAGGAGCTATGCGCTCTCATAACAAACTCATTTTATTATGTTCTGATAACGATCGAGGATAATATTTTTCAGCCAACTCAGAAGAGGCTGTTTACAATAAAATTTTTCAGAAAGTAAGCAAATCTAGCATCCTGTTCACCAGAGCCAATATATTCTAATCTTATTAAAACAGGCAGGCAGATGACAGAGCCCAGGAAAAGGTTCATGTCTTCTCTTTTCAATTCTTAAATTAATAAGGCAGTGTGACCCAAGTGCTTGGTTAGGCTTCACCTTACACGGTAGGAAAACAAAAAAGTCTTCTTGGCCAAAAAGTCAGAAAGCATTAACAGAAAGGGTCGCCCGGTTATAACTTTACAAACACTTCATCAGGGTAAGATGGAGCAAAGTGACATATGTAATTAAAGTATACTAAAGAAAACAAGTCATTGTGGCTTTCAATTACAATGGTACTAAGAAGCAACCATATTATTTCTACAAACTATGTTCACTTAGCACAGTTCAGATGGAATTATTGCCATGACCTTTTAAAAATGTGAAAGAGTGAATCAATACCCTTTCAGAGGCAAGATTGCAGGAGCCGAATTGGCCATGCAGTAATGGTGTGTATTTCTGCATCAGAAGGCAGTTGAAACCTAATTATCGTCAATCACATACAAGGTAGCTCCACGTACTGATGAGCCTGTGCAGGCAGCAGCGTGCATGTGAGGGTCTGGGTGTGAGGGTCTTCAAGATAGACGAGCACGTGTGCTAAAGAGGGCAGGGATCTTGGATGCTTTGGGCCAGTGGAGTGGGGCTTACAGGTGAGTTATAGGGACTGTCACTCATTTACAATAACTAACACTGGCCCGTCAGAAACAGCCACCTGTAAATGATGTATGAGTGGCTGGCAGCTTGCCATCCCCCAATAGACCTTGCAGCCAAGAATCACATTTTATTGTCGAGGTCACTGGAATGCTTACTTGGATACATGCCATATATTATTTAAAAATAACAAACAGCCAATCAGCAACATTTCTTAAGGCTCAAGGGCAAAATAGCCAACCTGCTTTTAGAAAATAGGAAACGAACATCCAAGATCCATTTTAGCAAGTGATTTTTTTTTAAATTGCTTCTCTCCAGATACAAAGAAGCAACACTCTGGAGAGGCCTGAGAGTGGTGACACGGTGTCAGATGGGGAGAACACGTATGAATATTCACTTTTCCTAAGCTGCTTCAGACACGATGCCAGCACAAACCAACAACAAAAGCAAATGCCTTGCAATCAACAATAACGGCAGCCCCAACTGCCAGACTATGAAAGCCATGGAAACCAGTTTGCACAGGAAGGAAGGAAGGATCTTCAGTTTGATTTTTCCATTCAATTGCATAATTCTCAAATCTGCCTGAGAATGGTAAAATGATCCTCTGTACCATGGCAAATGTTTTTCTTGCACAATCAATCTATTTATATGCTATCAGAAGATCATATTATGTTTTTAATTTTATTCAGTAGCCTAAATATGGGTAGAAGTCTCAACATTATGCTATTATATTTCAACACAAGAAATACAGCATTATCAAATGTTATGGATATTAAGCCATGAAGAAATGTTTGGATAACCTCTTGCAACCTTTCTTGAAAATTAAAAAAAAAAAAAAAAACAGAAAACTACTCTTCTATAACTGTACAACTGTAAATGTTGTCCCCTCTAGTATGGTGTCGAAGATCTCTGCAACAATCAGCCTTCACAGCCCTGCTCCACTGGCCCCCACTTGTTCCCACAGAAATGAAAGACTCGGCATATTTGTTACCATTATACAGTAATTGGACAATCTTTTGTTCAACGCTCTTAATGTTCTTAGAATAAAAACATTAAAAACACACTTAAAAAATAGGAATACTCATTACACACAAGCAATAGTTTTTAATTTAGAAAAACAGTCTAATTGAAATTACATTTGTTATGCAGACACTACCAATAATTATCTTGGCTTTAAATATGCAAACCCAAAGATTCCTTTTGAATTGGTAACTCTTTTCAGAAGTGGCCACTACTAGTTGAATTCAGTGATCCAGGGACCCGTTGGTGATATCAGGTGGTCCCCAGGTGTATCAGATGGCCTCTTAGAGCTGCTGTGGTAAAGCATGTGGCAGTCAGTTCAGCAACTGAAGAGTTCCATGAGAGTCCTGCCCTAGCAGGAAGTCACCATGCTGCTCCCAATCACACCACCTCAACTGCAGAATTCTTGAAGTACGCAAATCCTCTCCCCACATTGTAGCCTCTGGCCTCTAATATGCTCATCGCAAATAAGAGAGACAAGGAACAAGTGATGTAACTAAAGGTTGAAATCCTGTGCCTACTATTGCTCAGGGGTTTTGAGGAGATCACCACTGCTGAAAGCAGTGACTTACAGGTAAGAAGGAACTCTTACAGGATTCCATAACTCACTTGCTGGGCTCAAAAACATCGCGCAAGAGCCTCTCTCTTAAATAGCTCATGGCCAGAGACAACTTTAACACCTCTTCTGTATGATAAATCATGTTATTGCAATTTATGTGACACTAATATCTACTGTACAGTAACCACTCCAAGTCCTCTTAACCGGAGGCTTCTCAACATACTGATTTCTAATGCCCCACAAGTGCCAGAAAGTGATTGCTGTTGACCATTGTCTTGTTTTAATGTCCCTTAAATAATAATAAACTTGAATGCTAAAAAAAATTATTGTCATTCAGGAATATATTTCTTGTAAACTATTGTATGATGTAAAAAAAAAAATAAATTTCCCTCTTGGCAACTTAATTTGTAGATAACTGAGGTTGTTTGTAGATAGGAGTCCTACATTGAATTTGGAATCTATGTGACTGTTTAATGTCATTAAGGGAATATTGTATTGGTTACAATGGCTCAGTAAAGTAACTGGTTTTTATGTGGTTCTATCAATCTATTT